>NC_071263.1:30646034-30666034 GCF_023375685.1 Ictalurus furcatus
ACTCTATATTAACTCTGTATTAACTCTACATTATCTCTGTATTAACTCTACATTATCTCTGTATTAACTCTACATTATCTCTGTATTAACTCTGTATTAACTCTACATTATCTCTGTATTAACTCTATATTAACTCTGTATTAACTCTACATTAACTCTGTATTAACTCTGTATTAACTCTGTATTAACTCTACATTATCTCTGTATTAACTCTACATTATCTCTGTATTAACTCTACATTAACTCTGTATTAACTCTACATTATCTCTGTATTAACTCTACATTATCTCTGTATTAACTCTACATTATCTCTGTATTAACTCTACATTATCTCTGTATTAACTCTGTATTAACTCTACATTATCTCTGTATTAACTCTATATTAACTCTGTATTAACTCTACATTAACTCTGTATTAACTCTGTATTAACTCTGTATTAACTCTACATTATCTCTGTATTAACTCTACATTATCTCTGTATTAACTCTACATTAACTCTGTATTAACTCTACATTAACTCTACAATAACTCTACAATAACTCTACATTATCTCTGTATTAACTCTACATTAACTCTACATTAACTCTGTATTATCTCTACATTAACTCTACATTAGCATTGCACTACTGTGAGAATTGTCAAAGCCTGTAATAATGTAGCAAAATTCTAATAAAAAAAACATTTATTGTAATATCGTCTAAACTGTTGTGAAAAATAACATGTTAAAACTATATCAGATTTAATTATTGCCAAATATCATAATAACATAATCAGAATAATTAGAATAATTTACATCATAATTTAAATTGGATGTAATTCTCCCACCTATAATAAACGTAGAGCATAAACTTCTTACCAAATCTGCAACACGTAGCAGTCCCATTCCTGGTCCCTGTCCTTTATTATCGTCTCTTCTTTCTTCGTCTTTCTTTCTTGCTCTCCGTCTGTCTCACTCTCTTCCCTTCTTTCTCTCAGCGCTGATGTCTGTGAATGAATCTCTGATCTCTGTCTCTCTCGTGTCCCGTCCCAACGCGTCTCTGCTCCGTAAAGCTCTGTGGATTTCCTTTCTGTCATCCCTCATATATATATATATATATATACACACACCTCTCTCTCTCTCACACACACACACACACACACACACACACACTGAAAAGGAGTGTGACAATATAAGACAGTGACATCATCCCTGACCTCGGACCATTCGTCACTGCTCATCATTATGCGATGTCACCGCATTGCTGTCTCGGAAAAAAAAAAAAACACACATTCCAACAACTCGAGACACCTCAAAACAATTCCGGCCATCTCACACACACACACACATACACACACACACACACATTCACACACACTCACACACACACACACACCTGACACCGGAATTTAGTAACCCTCTCTATGCTCAGTAAGGGCAACATGATGAAGCGAAGTTTCTGTCCACATGGTTTAATTCCTTTTACACCACAGCAACTTGTGAACAGTTTCTATTAAAGAATGTCACGTTGTAGTTTCTATAGTTTATAGTTACATTTTATTTTGTAGAACGTCACCGGCGTCTCTTTCTTGAACTTAATAAGACAAAAACAAACAAAAAACAATGCAGCTTGTCGCAAAGTGTAAACTCCTCTGTTTACAGCTTTACCTCCGACACTGGAGACTCCTTACATAAACGTCTCCTTACAAGTCCCTGTGAATGAGCGGTTACTATAGAAACCATTACGCATTAGAACGAGCGCATTAGTTATAAATAAACCCGTGACGTGCAGCTGCGCTACTGTCAGAGCCGCTGTTCTAGAGAATTAATCAACACCTCCTGACCAATCAGAACGCAGATCCGATCAACAGCGCAGTGGTGTGTGAGTTAGAATAGGAGCTGTTTTGTCTCGTCGATGCTCCGCGACATTAAATGTAACTATAAATGGATAAAAAGTATGAGCTGATCGGTAGGCATGTGGCGTGTGTCCATAAGTAGCTAGGAATTGGCAGAGAAATGGTTCCTGGTATAATTTTACACACCAAAATAAAATATTAAGAGGTTTAAACATTACACTAGCCTAAATCATGCGCTAGCAAATGCCGTACATCTGTGTGTCATGGTGATGTCATCGAGTCCTGTAAATGAGCGCTATATTTACTGTGCGGTTTGAGGTGACAGTGAGATGATACACACACACACACACGACAGAACACAGAACACTGACCACAAACTCCTCAGGAATGAGTGGCTACAGCTTCATTTCCGCACACACACACACACACACACACACACACCCCTTCACAGTCATCTCTCACTTTCAACACAAAAAAACTCCTGTGTTTAATCAGGACTCACAGTGTAAAATGAACACGTACAGTATTGAATGCTAGCTCAATCCAACATGCCATACGCTAGGCACACTGATTAGCTAGAAACAGTTAGCTATTCCTAGCTAATCGGTGTAACTAGCATAACAAATTAATACTGTAAATAATCTCTTGCTCTACGTTCCCAATAACGTAGCGTTAGCATTACTTCATCGCACGCTCATTTTGCTAGCTACGACATACATGAGGGAGAAATATGATTCCCTTATTGGCTAATCACCTGACTAGCGGCTAGCACAGGGGTGTCAGACGTATTGCCCGTGGGCCAAAACCGGCCCGCTAGGGGGTTCAATCCGGCCCGCAGGATGAATTTTGAAAGTGAAAAAATGCATAAAAGACACGTGCTAGAAATTTTTAATAAAATGCTATTCCTAAATTATCCGCTAGGGGCGCACTGTTCTAGTCAAAGTAGAAGACGCGGCACAACTCTGGGACTCAGACCGAACAGCAGATGGCAGCAATGCGCCTCCTGCTGTTTGTATAACGGTGTAGTCTCCCCTATTTTCTACTCACCCCCACACCCTCATGAGACAAAATGTCTTTGGCAAAAAGGAGAAAAGTGGATAGTGTAGAGTTCTCCAAGAAAAATGGCCCGCTTCATATTTATTCCCAGAGATGAAAGGGTAATAGTGAAAAAATGTGCAAATTAACGTTGATCAACAGCTTCACTACAGGAGTTTGGTTTGGTGGAATCCTATCGTTCATGCAATGCCAAACATTTTAAAGTGCAATACTATATTTTTCACTTCCAAATACCTGTGACTTTAAGTTTTTTGCATTTGTACAAACACTGACCAGTTGTACTGCACACATGTAAATGAGAATCAGAAGCAAATTGCACATGTTTGTCTGAAGAAATCTGAAGTTGTTCATGATGTGTTTTGTAAAAGGATATTTCATTAAATATGAAGATTTTCCTAACGTACTTGCACGTCTTTGCACGAAAACAAAGGGAAAAACATGGACTTATTGTTATTTATAGGTAATTATGCTATGATTTTACTGGCCCGGCCCACTGGACATCTAATTAGGCTGAATGTGGCCCCTGAACTAAAATGAGTTTGGGCAAGCATGTAAAAGAGAGGGGGAAAAAAGTGTTAAACCTGAGGTACGTGCATATGCAGTGCGTTATGGGTAACACACAAACACACACACACACACACACACACACACACACACACACACACATTTCCTTACTCACAGATAATAATAACATTAAAAATAGAGTTTTTGTGTTTTAAAGCCTTAAAATGCTCGGTGTCCGAATAAGAACACTAAGCAGATGTGAAGTGCGGTGTTTAGCAGGAACTGCGGTATTACTTCCTGGTGTTAAATGAACCTCTAGTGTTGAACTCATGTCACATTAAATTAACACTGAAACTACAAGGCTGGTTGTGCTGAATAAACAGCAGCAGTACTGAATGAATGCTTAGCGGTTGAACGTTTACAGTGTTTAATTCAGCACCGTCAGTGTTTATTCGACACAATCAGCACTGTCCAGTGTTAATTCAGCATGCTATGAGTTCACTGTAGACCTTCATACAAACCCTGAGTATTAACTCAGTATTATTGGTGTTTATCCAACACCATGGACACTGCAAGTGTTTTGAATGAATGTGTAGTGTTTAAACTCTTTAGCCTTGAAATGAACTCTACATATACAACGCATTGACACTTAATTTGCTTAATAAGATACATTAAGTAATTGTTTTGAATAAGACACCAATAGTACTGAATTGATTCTTAGTGTTTAAATAAGGCCCACCGTGTTTAATTCAGTACTGTACAGTGTGAAAGAATTCATTGTGGTTAGTTTTTTTTTTTTTTTAGTGAAGTGTTTAAACTCTTACGGCTTGAAACAAACTCGTGCCATACTGAATAAACACTTCCGATGCCGATTACGCTGAATAAATACCAATGGTGCTGAATTAAGTGCGTTTATGAACACTTACAGTATTGAATTAACACTCCAGCTGGCCAAACGTTACACTTCAACACTACCGTACCTGTTTATTTAACACTAGGTGAATTCAACGTGACCACCACCACTTTAAACACCGTGTGTGTGTGTGTGTGTGTGTGCTAATTAAACACTGTATTAGAGCTCCTCATTAACGCCGTGTTTATTTCAGTCCAACTACAAAATGGATGTTACAGGTGCTTATTTATTTGATCATGATAAGAACATCGTATCACAGCGCCTTAATGATGCAGTGTTTTTCGAGTCCAACTAGAAATAAGTCTTACGGGTGTTTATTTATTTATTCGACCCCATATGTGGTTTCTAGTTAAACACTATATTCCAGGTCTCCGGTAATGAAGTCTTTATTTCAGTCGAAGTAGAATGAAGTGTTACACGGGTTTATTTTCTCTCAACACCACGAGTTTGTGAATTAAAACACTGTATTACAGCTCCTCATCACGTCGTGTTGCGTTGGGTCATGTTGAGTGTTACAGGTGTTTATTTATTTAATTATTAGCCTGATGGAACACTGATGAACCCTGCTTGAGTCGGAGGATCGTTTCGAATAATTATGTTTTCAGTGTGTGAGAATGATGAGGTGTGTAACCGCGGTGTTGTCGTGCTGAGGTGTTAGCCGGTGTTTAGGTATTAGCCGCTGAGCTTGTTTAGCTTATTAATAGCAGTGTGAATCCCGCAGTGGCGGTTAAACTCGGCTGGGTTTAATGAAGTGTGTGTTCAGTGGTGACTGATAGATGAACGGCAGAGCTGTGTTAATGACTGTCAGGCAAAAATAATTAAACACAGCTACCGTGTGTGTGTGTGTGTGTGTGTGTGTGTGTGTGTGTGTGAGTTACATATAGTCTACATTAGAGATAACGCAGCTTTAGCTTCACGTCATCACACACTCTTTAGCTAGCTACGACATAAACAAAAGAGTACCTTGCTGGCTAATCACCTGATTAGCAGCTAGCATACAAAAGAGCAAACAAAACCTGAGGTAAATGTTTTAGCAAAGTTGCTAAACCTTTTCTGTCGTGAAAGTCGCGTATTTTTTTGTTGGTTGTTTGAAGAAGGCAGTGTTTAGGGGACATTTTTGTTATTTCTATGGTCTGTAATAAATATAAATATATAAAAATACACACTACAGGGAATTTTGATTAGCTTTCATTTCGTAGCTACAGTATCTTTACCTGAAGTGTAGCTAGCTAATTACATTTTTTAAGCTAGTGTTTGGGAGAAACCCGACTAAACGTAAATTCACACATTCGAAACACAGCCATTTTGTTTGTTTACAGCCCCAATTCCAAAAAAGTTGGGACGCTGTGTAAAATGCGATTGTTATTCACGATAGAAACATAGAAAACATATCAGATGTTTAAACTGGAAATGTACCATTTTAAGAAAAAAAATAAGGTAATGTTGAATTTCATGGCCGCAACACGTCTCAAAAAAGCTGGGGCGGGGCAAGAAAAGGCTGGACATGTAAGTGTTAGTAAAAAGAAACAGCCGGAGGAAGATTTTCTAACTAATTAAGTTAATTGACAACAGGTCTATGTAGACACTTGAACATTATCTAACATAGACATATGCAGTCATTGTTATTGTTAGAGACATGTGTGTGTGTAGAGTGTAGAGTGAGGCCGATGCTGCGCAAGTCTTCCTCACTTTAATTCACGTGCTAGTCGAGTTCCAGTTTGTGTTCTCCATAACGGAGCCAGAAATGGAAACTTCGGTCTGCGTCGAAATCGACAGACGAACTGTGTGTGTGTAGTGAGCAAGACTTGCGCAGCACCGGCCTCACTCTCACTTCCCGGTGACCGCCTTTCAGGACGACTGAAGATGGCCCCCGGGCGCAGTGATTCATACGCCCACTCATACACTACAGACACTTTAGACACGCCAATCAGCCTACTATGCATGTCTTTGGACTGGGGGAGGAAACCGGAGTACCCGGAGGAAACCCCACAAGGAGAACATGCAAACCCCACACACACAGGGCCACGGTGGGACTCAAACCCCCGACCCTGGAGGTGTGAGACGAACGTGCTAACCACTAAGCCACTGATGCTGTGCAAGTTTCCTCACTATAATCCAAATCGCGCGCAAGGCGAGTCCCAGTTTGTGTTCTCCATAATGGAGGCGGAAATGGAAACGTCTTCGTCAAAATCAACAGACGAACTCCTGTGTGTGCGTGTGTGTGTATGTATGTTTGTGTCTGTGTGTGTGTGTGTGTGTGTGTGTGTGGCAGCTGATTTTATTATTTATGGCTGTGATGATGATTATCAAACCGAGACAGAAGCTCGGCACCACACCAGAATAACTTTAGACTTTAAACTACCACAAATACACACACACACACACACATTCTGATACGGACATTTGGACTCCAGGCTGTTTTTATGGTTCTCTGCCGAGGTATGTAACACATGTGCACACATAAAAGCACACACACTGAGGAACAGGTGGAAACACACACACACACACACACACACATTTACATTGGATCACATACTGATCGAGGGAAACTGTTAAACATATAGTGAGTCATTTGTAAGCAAGAATAAATAAATAAATGGTATAATGATATGGAAATTAGACACAGACTTATCAGAAATATTTTGTTTCCTCAGTATATATATCTATATCTATATCTATATCTGTATGCACTGGATGTGAAATGAAGTCAGGATGTGATTGAAGTGTAGACCTTCAGCTTTAATTTAAGTGGTTTAACAAAAACATTGCATTAACCGTTTAGGAATTACAGCCATTTTACACAGGCTCAAAAGTAACTGGACAATTCACCGATCAGCAATTTTCATGGCCAGGTGTGTCCTGTGTCCTCGTTGTTTCATGGCAAATAAAAGGTCTGCAGTTAATTCCAAGCATTGAATTTGGTAGCTGTTCATGCGAACTCTTGATATGCGGTCCAAAGAGATGTTAGTGCAAGTGAAGGAGGCCATCATTAGGCTGAAAAAAAACTAATCAGACCTATCAGAGAGACAGCAGAAACTTTAGGAGTGGCCAAATCAACAATCTGGTACATTCTTAAAAAGAAGGAACACACTGGCGAGATCAGCGACACCAAAAGGCCAGGAAGACCACGGAAGACCACTAAAGTGGATGATTCCTTGATGAATTATTTCCTTGTTGAAGAAAAACCACTTCAGAACATCTAGCCAAGTCAGGAACACTCTGGAGGAGGTAGGCGTATCATTGTCAAAGTCTACAATAAAAAGACACCTTCATGAATGTAATTACCTCAAGATGCAAACCTCTGGGAACATAAGGACAGAAAGGCTAGATTAGACTTGTTTAAAAAGCTCTAAAAAAAAAGCCTGACCAGTTCTGAAACAAGATGAACTTGTACCAGAATGATGGGAAGAGAAAAGTATGGAGAAGGAAAGGAAGAGCTCATGATCTAAAGCATACCACATTATCTGTCAAACCTGGTGGAGGCAGTGTTATGGCGTGGGGATGTACGGCTGCCAGTGGAACTCTCTCACTGGTGTTTATTGATGATGTGACTGCTGATAGAAGGAGCAGGATGGATTCAGAAGTGTATAGAGCTATAGTTTCTGCTCAGATTCAGTCAAATGCTGCAAAACTGATAGATCAGCGCTTCACAGTACGGATGGATTATGACCCAAAACATACCGCGAAAGCAACCCAAGAGCTTCTTAAGGCAAAGAAATGAAATGTTCTTAAATGTCTGATGACAACCCAATTGAGCTGCTTTTCACTTACTGAAGACAAAACTGAAGGCAGAAAGACCCACAAGCAAGCAGCAACTGAAGGCCTGGCAAAGTATCTCAAGGGAGGAAACTCAGTATTTGGTGATGTCCATGGGTTCCAGACATTGACTGCAAAGGATTTGCATCTAAGTATTAAAAATATTCCTAATTTATATAATTGTTAGTTTTTCCAGTGAAAATGTAAAAAAAAATGTCTGTAATTCCTAAACGGTTAATGTAATATTGTTTGTTAAACCCCTTGAATTAAAGCTGAAAGTCGACACTTCAATCAACATCTTGATTGCTTCAATTCAAATCCAGTGTGGTGGTGTACAGGGGCAAAATTACCCAAATTGTGTCACTGTCCAAATACTTATGAACCTGATTGTCTATAATCATAACAATGATGGAGCCAGACGCGTTGTTCTCAAATTTCTTCGCGTTGTCATTAAAATTGCCATAGCAACCGATGAGTTTACATATAAGTGTTGGTCAAGTTCAAAGACTAAACGTATTAAACATGACAGCGTGGTGTTTAAACGTTTAACCTCCTCTTACATGCTGATTCTGATGACATAGCACTTCTGTATAATACTGATTTGTGGGCGGGGCTTCGTACAACGCCAATTTTAGTTGGTGATGTCACAAAATAAACACTCCATGGCTTTGAACCAATCGTATATAATATAAAATTAGAGGAGGACTACTGTACACGGTACCCATACTTTTAGCCAAAGAACATGCTAACATAGCTGAAGCCCAGATGATGGTTACCATGGTAACATTAAATTGATCATAAATCATAAACTGGTGAGAGAATGATGACGTGATCAGTAAAGACTGTTAGAGATCAAGAGGATATGGGGGCATTCCTTAATTTGCATATTCATATATATTCATAGATACAGACACTTAAATGAGGATAAAAGAAAAGAGATGATCCTTGAGAGAGAGAGAGAGAGAGAGAGAGAGAGAGAGATACAATTTTTTTATGAGATTAAAGGTAAAGATCATTGGGCAATTTGTCAGTTTTGAGAAATAAAGGAATTTGCATATTCATCGATAGAGACATTTTAATCAGGGTAAAAGTGTAGAGATGGTTCTTGGTCATTTTTTTGTCTTTCTTAGTACATTAGGGCTTTTCCTAATTTGCATATTCAATGCATATTCATCAATACCGGTATTTTAATGAAAGAGATTATCCTTGGGCATTTTTTGGTCAATTTTGGTACATGAGGGTGTTTCCTCATTTGCATATCCATGCATATTCAAAGTTACAGGAAATTTGTAATAAGGCATTTTAAAAAAAGAAGATGTAAAGAGGTGATCCTTGGCTATTTTTAGTCTTTTTTGGGACACGAGGGCGTTTCCTAATTTGCATATTCATGCTTAGTAATAGTTATAGTCATTTTTTTTAATGAGGATAAAGATTTAGAGGTGATCCTTTGCATCTTCTTTGTCATTTTTTTGTGGTATTTAAAATATATTAAACAAATGAATATTCTACATGAATTATTTGCGTTTATAAACAGCGAATGTTCAGAATTACATTTAATAATAATACATTAAAACTAAAGGAAGTAAGATTTCTGATGCGTCCGTACCCCCCCATCCCCCCATCCCCCCTCCAGTACGTCAGCTTTGTGAATTTGCTCAGTAAAGTTTATTCACATTTGTAAATTAGATCATTTAAATAATCAGCGAGTGTTTATTCATTTATTCGTTAATAAATTGCATATGCAGTACTTGTTAATTACGGAGTCATCACCTAAATGACCTTTGACCTCCTACACACCACGATTTTTTATTTAGGTTTCGTTTTGCTTCTGCGTCTTCACGCTAACATTAACGAGGACGCCGGAGACCGAGACACCGAGAGTTTTTCACTGGGAAATCATGTGTTTTATTACGCGCTCGTTACATCATGAAGATGCTTTCGTTTGTAAATCTGTGACGTTTATATTATATCCGAAAAACAGACCGCGTCTTCAGGAGAAACTCTCCTTCATCTCATCAGGACCTGGATATTACACGCTACACACAGCTGTTATTTCATTTCTTTAAACAGAACAGAACTGAAGCGAGTACTTCCCCCTGAGGAACTCCTGGAACATCACAGTCAGTAACTGTACACCTACAGAGTGACCTGCAGGAGGCACAGCAGGTAAAAGCCCCAATAAATGTTTATTATAATGTAAATAAAATAAACAGCACATATGAGCCTTTATTGTTATTATTATTATTATTATTATTATTATTATTATTAGTGTAGTTGATGATGATCATTAAAAAAAATGTACCTATGTTTTTTGTTTAAATAACTGTACACATTATATTTATATTATTTTTTACACAGTAAATAAGAATAATAATGATAGTAATAATAATAATAACAAGCTGCGCGCGCGCTCGGGGTTGGGGGGGTGAGAGCGTGAACAACCCTGACCCCGCCTCTCCGCTTCCTGCGCGAGCTGCACCGCTTCAGCCGCTCCGTTTTGTACCGCCTTCAAAACTCGCGTGCGTCATTAACGGCGGCACGAGGGAGCACCGGTGAGTACGTGAGTAGATCCGAAGAGCGCGTGGGAGTGAACGTGCACTTCCGTTATATCGTTTTTTTGTTTTTGTTTTTGTTTTTTTTGCTAGTTGTTGTTGATTTTATTTTAGGGCATGGAAGTGTGTGTGTGTGCGCGTGCGCGCGCAAAGTTTTGCTCGCGGTTAGAAATAACCGGAACGCGGTCCAAAACAAAACCCGAACAGACCCCCACACCACCTTTTAAGGTGATCGGTGACGTCACTGGTAATATAGCTATAGTATAGCGACAGAATGTGCGCGCGCGCATGTGTGACGAGGGAAACCGCGTTTCGCGCGTGTCCGCTTCGCGCGCTGACATTCTAATGTGACGTAACCTGTTAGTGAGGCGTTAACGGTCCACACACACACACACACACACACACCCACCGTAACCGAACCGATAACTCCGTGGTGCGCGAGAACGAGCTCACGCCGTCAGCTTCTGCTCCGCGTGCATACTGCGCGGCTGTCAGAATGACGTCACATGAAGGTTCTGTTGAGATGACGTAGCTTGGACACACACACACACACAGAACTGAAGCACTATATACATGCACGCTATTACATAAAACAGCTTAGATAGGTTTACTGTGACGTCATAGGGGGCGGGGCAACGGAATATTTAGCTCCCTGTTGAGTCAGTATATAATGAATTAGTGTAAAAGTTTTACTCTGATAATAACTTGAGTCTAGAGATTATTTATGATATGTGCTGTGATCATCATGAGCAGTATACAAAATACAAATGTGTGTGTGTGTGTGTGTGTGTGTGTGTTCCGTCATCGTCGGTAAGCACTTTATCCCGGTCAGAGTGGTCGTGAATCCGGGAACTCTGTGTGTGAGGTGAGTGTAAAGCCTGGATAGGATGCCAGTCATCACACACTCGTTCCCACGGTAATCACACCTCCGGGGGGGGGAGGGGGTATGATGTAGCGTAGCCCATCCATCTACTGCCATGTTTCTGGGAGGTGGGAGGAGCCCGGAGAACCCTGGACGAAGCCCTCACAGACACGGGGAGAACGTGTGAAACTCCACACACACACACACACACACACACACACACACACACAGAGTAAACTGAGTTTAGGATTGAAGTGAGATTATTTTCTGTTGTTTTCCTGAGCTGCTTGTTTCCTAGTTCCTGGTTTAGACCTGGTCTGTTTCTTGGACGCGGCGGTTTACTGCAGTGCCGGTCCTCCCTAAACGCAAACTACAGTACGCAAGTTACGTATGACCCCGAACCACCAGGGGGCCCCCTTCATCTCGTATATTATTTCCCGTCAGTAAATATTTTTTTACAACACTCAGATATAAATGCGGATTCAGCTTTAGAGGAGTCATGTGGAAATTTCTTTAAAAAATAAATAAATACATGATGATATATTTTATTTCATCGCTGTTTCGGACTCGGACATCACGCTCAGTGCGGCAGGAAATGACATCACTGACATGAGTTTTGATATGGCTGCGGCTTCCAAACGAAGCTATCCGTCAGGAGCAGAAAAAAAGAAAGAAAAGCTGCCAAGAGCGTGAAGCAAAAGAACAAGAACATAAAGTTTTGTATTATTTGTAATGTTGTAGTCTCGACAAACCGTGCAATGGATTCATTAAAAACGACGCTCCGGTCGGTCCAGATCAACAGGTTCAACAGTAATCCACTGTGATGTCATCAGTAATCAAAACCTTCTTCTTCTTCTTCTTCTAATTATTATTATTATTATTTAGTTTTATTTTTTTCATAATTTGTCATATTTGTTTCGTTGATTGTTAATATTTTCAGTGAACCTTAAATATAAGTTTGAAATCAACGTTAGTGTGTTGTATGGTGTTTGTTGACGGTGAAACTGCTCTGAAAGAACAGATGAAGGGGTGGGGGACATTTTGTGGGGCCCCCTGACCAGGTTGTGCTTGCGGTCCCCAGAAGTCTAGGACCAGCACTGGTTTAGTGGTCACACCTCCAGGGTTTTGGGTTGGATTCCCATCTCCGCCCTGCGTGCACTGAGCTTGCACGTTCTCCCCGCGCTTCGGCGGTTTCCTCCACGCTCTCCAGTTTCCTCCCCCAGTCCAAACACATGCGCTGTAGCTGATTGGTCCAGATTGTCCACACACACATTAATGTTGATGCAGTAGAAGGTCCTTCAGTCAGTCTTCAAGACTCTGTACGTGTACTGTTACTGTGAAGAGGTGATTCTTAATGATACGGAAACTGTGGGAGTCATAATGACTCAGTGATTCTGAGATCTTAGTAGTTTTTCAGTTTCTGTGTGTGTGTGTGAGTGTGTGAGTGTGTGAGTGTGTGTGTGAGTGTGTGAGTGTGAGTGTGTGAGTGTGTGTGTGTTTGTGTGAGTGTGTGAGTGTGTGTGTGTGTGTGTGTGTGTGTGGGGTAACAAGTGGTTTTGTTTAGAATAATCCAGAAGGTATTGTCAGTAAACCCACACATGAACGCTCCAGCAGTGAGACAGGACTTTCCACAAATCTGCTTTCGCTTCTTGAGAACCTGATTTAAGTGTGTGTGTGTGTGTGTGTGTGAGAGAGAGAGAAAGAGAGAGCGAGAGAGATGAGAGATTTGTTTTTTCTTTTCTTTATTCTCTTCATCATTTGAGAGCGTTTAAAACTCTAACTTTGATCACGCCGCAGCTTTTAGGAGACCGGGATCACGTCGAGCGCGAGCAGGATGCGGCGACTGCCTCGGTCCGGCGACGCGCTGCTGTCTCCATGGCGACCCAGCGCTTGTTTTTGACCCCTGACCTCTGACCTTCTGCTGAAGATGGCGAGCCAGAGGAGGCACCTGGTCAGGGACTTTAATCGCTACATCACCTGCTCCGTGTGCCGGGGTTACCTGATCAAACCCACCGCCGTCACCGAGTGCCTCCACACCTGTGAGTGACCTTATGACCTTTGAACTTTACGACACGATGACCATGTACTTAAATAAACCTGGCGTTCCGAGGAATCGGCTAAATCCTGAACGATTGGCAGGTATACAGTGCTGTACGGAACGCATCACTGGCTGCATTTCACGTTCGTTCGCTGTGTGGAAGGAGCACGTGTATGAAGGACAGAGCTCCATTTTGCGTGTGTGTGTGTGTGTGTGTGTGTGTGTGTGTGTGTGACGTATAAACGTCTTGTTCAGTATGTTTGGTACACATTATGCAGAGTTTTTAAATGCGACATAATTGCACCTGAAAGTGTCACATCAGGCCCGAGTCTTCATGCTGAACTGCTGAGATGATCAGAAATAATGATTAATAATGATTAATAATCGTGTGTGTGTGTGCGTGTGTGTGCGTGTGTGTGTGTGTGTGTGTGTGTGTGTGCATGTGTGTGTGTGTGTCCAGTCTGTAAGAGCTGCATCGTCCAACACTTTGAGGAGAGTAACGAGTGTCCTGAATGTGGCATTCAAGTCCATGAAACCAATCCTCTAGAAATGCTGAGGTAACACACACACACACACACACACACACACACACACACACACCTTTGTATCTCTCTCGTTAGTTCTTTATTTCTCATATTTCACCTTTCTCTGTTAAGGTTGGATAAAACGTTGGAGGAAATCATCTTTAAGCTGGTTCCTGGTCTGAGAGAGAGTGAGAACACACACAGATATATTTTACACTGTTTTAAAAAGACCTAAAGGTGTGTGTGTGTGTGTGTGTGTGTGTGTGTGTGTGTGTGTAATTGGTCAGTAAATGACATGTGTTTTATTAAACATTTACTACTATCATTACTGAGCAGAGGAGGAACAACAGGAAATGGATTTCTGGAGGAAAAATAAATCCAGAGCTAATGGGGACGGTAAGAAACACACACACACACACACACACACACACACACACACACACACACACACACACACGTGCGCTGTCCCTGTCAGTGATATAATAATAATAATAATAATAATAATAATAATAATAATAATAATTTTTCGTTCTCATTGGAGGAAATGATGGTCCATTAAATTCAATGTGCACAATATCGTTTCTGTGGGTGCTTGAAACTATTGGCACCCCTCCTGTAATTTATTCAGGCTCTTTCAGTAGGAAACATAAACACAGCTCTCTTTAAATGATCTGTAGTGTTACGTGTGTGTGTGTGTGTGTGTGTGTGTGTTGTAGAAGGTCCGAGGGCTAAAAGGTCTCGTGTGAGTGAGGAAGAGGAGGACAGAGAGGAAGGTGAAGGAGGGGATTATCACAGGAACGACCCACAGATCGCCGTCTGCCTCGACTGCCTGAGGAACAACGGCCAATCAGGAGAGAGCATAGTGAAGGTGGGTGTGGCTTATTTCAGATCAAGACAGATCGAGATTAGAGCGCAGGAGCATGAATAAGTGGACTGGAACTGTTCGTTATATTTATTTAATATTTCATATTTTATCTTTATTTCACGCATTAACCCGGACTTGAGTTTGACTGGATTTTGTATTTTTATTTTCTTTTACTGTGAATTCCACGTTAGAGTTCATGCAAAGTGCTTGAATTAATCAGAGTGGTTTATTATTATTTTTTTTATTTAAGACCTTTTTTATATTTAAAAGCTGACCCCTTTTTGTGTAGAAATCCTTAAATGTATTATTATAAAACATTAGATTACTCTAGATATTAAATGTGACATTATATTAAGAGGATATATGCAATATTTTTGTGTGTAGAGCAATCGTTATTCATTACAACTCATTCACTGACATCCAAGTGCCTGAAACACCAAACACCAACATCTTTTTAAACGAGTCACTAAAGTGAACAAACTGAATTGTAAGCGATTCAGTTCTTTTGAATGAGTCAGTAAGGTGAATGAATCAGTATCCATCAGTAAATGTGTTTTATTCGTCAGCGATTTGGAATTTTGTAAAGTACTGGTCACTGGACATGTTTCATTTGTAAACGATTCAGTCTTTTTGACCGAGTCAGTAAGGTGAACAAATCAATATCGTGTTTCGTTTGCAAGTGATTCTGTCTTTTTAAATGAATCACTGAAATGAAAGACCTGGATGTGTTTCGTTCATGACAGATGCATTCTTTTTAAACGATTCATTAAAGTGAATTATAAGCAATTCTGTCCTTTTGAACGAGTCAGTGAGGTGAACGAATCTGTATCAGTCACTAGAAGTGTTTTGCTCTTAAACAATTTTTTTTAACAAATCACTAATCTGAATGAATTGGTATCCATTGCTAGGCGTGTTTCATTTGTAAACAATTCAGTCTTTTTGAATGAGTCAGTAAGGTGAACAAATCGATATCGTGTTTCATTTGCAAGTGATTCTGTCTTTTTGAACGAATCACTAAAATGAAAGCACCAGTATAACCGGTATCGCTAGATGTCTTTCATTCATGAAGAGTTCATTCTTTTTTTAAACGAGTCATTAAATTGAACAAAGTGAATTGTAAGCGATTCAGTCCATCTGAACAAATTAGTATCTGTCGCTAGATGTGTTTTATTCGTCAGCGATTTGGACTTTTTGAATCAGTATTGGTCACTGGACATGTTTCATTTGTAATTGATTCAGTCTTTTTGAACGAGTCAGTAAGTTGAATAAATGAATCACTAATGTGAATCAATCAATGTGTGTGTGTGTGTGTGTGTGTGTGTGTGTGTGTGTTTTGCAGGGTCTGATGAAGAAGTTTATCCGCTGCTCCACGCGCGTCACCGTCGGCACCATTAAGAAGTTTCTTTGTGTGAAGCTGAAGTTACCGAGCTCGTATGAGGTAGGACATCGGAGCGCACTACAAAGTGCCCTTATTTTTATTATTTATCACACACACACGTAAAACACTGTCGAGGCTGAACGGTTCAAAAGTTTGGAATCAGTGTCTTCAGTAAAATATTTTTTAAAGATAGATCTACGAAAATAACAGAACGAATCAGTACCATTAACTAGATGTTTATGGTTTGTAAACGATTCTATCTTTTTGAACGAATCACTGCACGTGAACGAATCACTGGACATGTTAGTGGTTTGTAAATGATTCAGCTTTTTGAACGAGTCACTAAAGTGAACGAATCAGTATCGGTCACTAGACATGTATCAATTGTGAACAATTCTGTCCTTTTGACTGAGTCACTAAAGTGACCCAATCAGTATTGTTTAATGTTTCACTTGCAAATGATTCTGTCTTTTTGAATGAATCACTAAAATGTAAGAACACTAGATGTGTTTCGTTCGTGAATGATTCATTCTTTTTAAACGAGTCATTAAAGCGAACAAAGTGAATTGTAAGCGATTCAGTCCTTTTGAATGAGTCACTAAGGTGAATGAATCAGTATACATCACTAGATTCAGTCTTTTTGAATCAGTATTGATTACTGGATCATTTTTCATTTGTGAATGATTCTGTCTTTTTGAACAAGTCAGTAAGGCAAATAAATGAGTCATTAACGTGAATCAATCAGCGTCCATTAATACTGCACAAAAAAACGCATCTAATAAAAAGAAAAGAGTCTCTGTCTCTGTCTTAAGGTGAATGTCCACCAAACTAGACGTGTCTTTGCACCTGAGTGTCTGCTGAACCTGATTCAATCCTCTTGCTTCAGTGAATCCTTTCACTGAAGACTGAGATTCGCTCCTCGGTTGTTCAGTGAATCAGTTGACTGTGACTCAGGGGAAAAAATGTGAAAAATAACAGTATCAAAGATTATTAGTTCTTTTACACGACACAACATGTTTGAGACATGATAAAACACACAACTGAATGAACAGGTGAACCAAATCGATCCTCCGATCGAGGAGTCATTTACAAACATGAACGAATCACTTGTTTTGATTCCAAAATAATTCAAACAAAATAAATTAAATAATTTGCCCAAAATAAGAACTGTCTGTGTGTACTTGTGTAATTTTGTGTGTGTGTGTGTGTGTGTGTGTGTGTGTGTGTTTTCCCAGCTGGACGTTTTGTGTAACGGGGAGATCATGGGGAAGGACCACACCCTGGAATTCATCTACCGAACCCGCTGGAGACTGCAGGGCGACACAGTGAGTATGTGTGTGTGTGTGTGTGTGTGTGTGTGTGTGTGTGTCTGTAGTTACCAAGGCTAAAAGGGAAAGTCGATATGTGATTGGCTGACACACACACACACACACACACACACACACACACACACACACACACACACACACACATGCTGTAAAAACAGAAGTGCCAAATTAAGTACAGGCTTTAAAGGATGTGTGTGATAATTATTTTAACCCCTACAAACACACACACACACACACACGCACACACACACACACACACACAGACACAGCTGTCAATGTGGGTGGAAATGACAGTAGCAAAAGCTCCTCAGGCCACTGACAGCTCTGTGACTCACTTTTCTCCAGTTACAGACAGGAAAGCAGAACACACACACACACACACACACACACACACACACACACACACACACACACTCTCTCTCTCTCTCACACACACAAACACACATACACACACACTCACACAATCCGAAAGTGGCTTTGCATAGATCGTTTTGTGTCCTTACCTAACCTTGTGAGAGAGTGAGAGACAGAATAAAAGAGAAAGAGAGAGATGAAGTGGGAGAGACAGGAAGTGACACTAGAGGGGGCGGAGCTTAGTCCAAATTTTCAGCCTTTTTTCTCCTTCAGCTGTAAACTGAAAGAAACGTTTCTGACTATTTTCGGCCGAAATATTTCACTGGCATTCCTAATAAATAACAGATGTTATACTGTATACTTATTTGATGATAGAAACACTATACAGCCAAAAGTATGTGCACCCCTGAACATCACACCTGTATGTGCGTCCTTGTTGAACATCCCGTTCCAGATATATTCCCCTTTCCTGTTATAATGCACGCCATTCTTCTGGGAAGGCGTTCCACTAGTTTTTGGGGCGTGGCCATGTGGATTTTGGGGCGTGGCTGTGGGGATTTGTGTGCGTTCAGCTACGAGAGTGTTAGTGAGGTTGAGGTCATGTTGATGTGAGGAGACTCCAGTTCCAGTTCATCCCAAAGGTGATGAGTCACTGGGGTTGAGGTCAGGTCTTGAGTTCTTCTACCTTCTTCCAACCTTCACACACCACGTCTTCATGGAGCTCATGCTCTAACAGTGTTTGGTCTCTTAGTTCCAGTGAAGCGTTTGGGGAAGAACCTTGAGAAGATTGCGTATTTTCGCTTTCTGTTCTTGAAATGCGGAGGACTGAAACCGTCATTTAAATATTCTGAGGTATTTTCCGTCTCACCGCCAATTTCCCACAGAACGATTACCTCTGTTTTAATGATGAACACTTCAGAGAACAAGCCTGAGTTCCAGAGCGACCACTTCACCATATTTTCTAGCTTATTTTTGAAGGGTTCTGAAAAAGGTTCTCTGGGTTCTGTTTCCCAAAATGCGCAGTGAGAGTCAGGACTCAGGTGCGTAAAAATCCACAAATCATCATCAGAGTGCATTAACGCGGCTCATAACACCGACACGCAGCGACACGCAGGGATAATCCCTATTCATAAATCATGAGCAACAGTCCAGGGTCTAAACCAGGAAGGAAAACTCCGGTATTACTTCCTGGTTTAGACGCCGGAAACAACAGAGAACTCCAGGACTAAAACACAGCAGGGTGTAAATACATCAACTAATCTGGAACTCGTCTTTAAACGTGCTGTTTTCATCAAAAACGTCCACTTTAAACCTCTTTAGCTCTCTCTGAGGCTAACTGCTGTTCTGATGAGCTATCGTTAGCTACTTAATTTACATAAATGAACGTGATTGGATGAACGTGACTTTGTTGCGTTAGCGTGAAGGTCACGCTCCGCAGGTGGATGATCTCCAGGTTTAAGTGTAGCTTGTGTGGCTAGTTACAGTGTATCGTCTCAGCAGCCAATCAGAACACGGGACACGGCGTAGCGGAGGTGTGCTACTGAACAAGTGTTTAAGTTATAAAACCATGTTAGTGATGGATATCTGATTTGTTTTTCTACATTGTGTGCTATAAGTGTGTTTTCTCTCCTCAGGAGTACCCCATGGTTCTCGAGTACCGTCCTCGCATCGACTTTGGCTAAAACCTGACCCGAACCGTGATGGACAGATGAAAGAGAGAGAGAGAAAGAAAGACAGGGGACTAAACAGACAGAAATGACCACTTTGCTTCTCTCATTCGACTTCCTCGTCGTTCATCCATCACTTATTCCTGAGTGACAGGTCCTGACTCCGCCTCCTGCGACACAACCGTTTCTACATGGATGACAAAAAAAATAAAGCACTTCAGAAATGCACTTCTGGCAAGTTTGGAAGGAAGGAAAGAAAGTGTGTGTGTGTGTGTGTGTGTGTGTGTGTGTGTGGGTGTGTGTGTGTGTGTAAGACTGGCGTCTTCCTTTTTATATATATTGCTGAAGACGAAGGAAAGACGGAAAGGT
>NC_071263.1:30673534-30703534 GCF_023375685.1 Ictalurus furcatus
GTGCTCCTAATATCAGTTTGTTACCTGTATAAAAGACACCTGTCCACAGAAGCAATCAATCAGTCATATTCCAAACTCTCCACCATGGCCAAGACCAAAGAGCTCTCCAAGGATGTCAGGGACAAGACTGTAGACCTACACAAGTCTGGAATGGGCTACAAGACCATTGCCAAGCAGCTTGGTGAGAAGGGGACAACAGTTGGTGCGATTATTCGCAAATGGAAGAAGCACAAAAGAACTGTCAATCTCCCTCGGCCTGGGGCTCCATGCAAGATCTCACCTCGTGGAGTTGCATTGATCATGAGAACAGTGAGGAATCAGCCCAGAACTACACGGGAGGATCTTGTCAATGATCTCAAGGCAGCTGGGAGCATAGTCACCAAGAAAACAATCGGTAACACACTACGCCGTGAAGGACTGAAATCCTGCAGCGCGCGCAAGGTCCGCTGCTCAAGAAAACACATATACATCCCTGTCTGAAGTTTGCCAATGAACATCTGAATGATTCTGAGGACAACTGGGTGAAAGTGTTGTGGTCAGATGAGACCAAAATGGAGCTCTTTGGCATCAACTCAACTCGCCGTGTTTGGAGGAGGAGGAATGCTGCCTATGACCCCTGGAACACCATCCCCACCGTCAAACATGGAGGTGGAAACATTATGCTTTGGGGTTTTTTTTCTGCTAAGGGGACAGAACAACTTCACCGCATCAAAGGGACGATGGACAGGGCCATGTACCGTCAAATCTTGGGTGAAAACCTCCTTCCCTCAGACAGGGCATTGAAAATGGGTCGTGGATGGATATTCCAGCATGACAATGACCCAAAACACACGGCCAAGGCAACAAAGGGGTGGCTCAAGAAGAAGCACATTAAGGTCCTGGAGTGACCTAGGCAGTCTCCAGACCTTAATCCCATAGAAAATCTGTGGAGGGAGCTGAAGGTTCGAGTTGCCAAACGTCAGCCTCGAAACCTTAATGACTTGGAGAAGATCTGCAAAGAGGAGTGGGACAAAATCCCTCCTGAGATGTGTGCAAACCTGGTGGCCAATTACAAGAAACGTCTGACCTGTGTGATTGCCAACAAGGGTTTTTAAACCAAGTACTAAGTCATGTTTTGCAGAGGGGTCAAATACTTATTTCCCTCATTAAAATGCAAATCAATTTATAACATTTTTGATGTGCGTTTTTCTGGATTTTTTTGTTGTTATTCTGTCTCTCACTGTTCAAATAAATCTACCATTAAAATTATAGACTGATCATTTCTTTGTCAGTGGGTAAACATACAAAATCAGCAGGGGATCAAATACTTTTTTCCCTCACTGTACAGTTTACTGCTGGTTGCCATGGTTACCCCACCACTAGCTACAGAATATATAAAAACAACTATAAGGACAGAATTGTGTCTTTCTGTCCTTCGGGAACTGAAGCATTTGAAGCCTGCAGCAGCAGCTGCGTCTCATTAGTTGAGGAGCGGCGAATAGGAACCACAGAACACAGTTAATGTTCCACAGTAGGAGGGAAAAAAGAAGCGCACCACCATCCCTCACTCTCACTGGCTTTCACATTAACACTTCACTTCAAGTTCAACCAGAGACGCTGTGAGGTGCTTGATGTCCAGAGGCGGACAGCTGATGTGTTTACAAATATGACTCTTCCAAATGAACCGGCGACTTACTAAAACTTTTTAGTGGATTTAATGGATTTACCTCCTATATGATCTATACGATTCCAGAACTTCTTGGTCTTCACAATGTTGTATGCTTTAGTAACAAACTCTGGGTTCTTCCATGAACAGCTGGATTTATATTGAGGCCATATGACCCTTTAATTGCACACAGGGCGACTCCATTCAACCAATTAAGACACTCCTGATGGTAACGGGTCACAACAGAACTAATGTAGGGGGTGAATACTTTTGCAGTCACTTAAGTAACATTTACATTTTTAATTTGAAAATAATTTTGCAGACTATATCGATCTCCCCCTCACCTGAGTATTACGGGTTGATTCCTGACATATACTGTATGGTCAAAAGTATGTGCACCCCTGACCATCACACCCAGATTCCAGATGTGCACATACTTTTGGCCATATAGTGTATAATGGCAATTAAGTTCATTTCAGTTCCAGGTTGTGATTCTATACAATGTGGAAATGTTCAAGAGGGTAAATAATTATCCAAGACACTGTGAGTTCTAGCTGTGTTAATGATACACTATTTCATCTGTTAATCTGGAGGGGAACCACAGCTCACTCACTGTACATACATTATTTAATGTTAGCAAAACAGCTGGTCTGCACTCATATAATCTTAATCCTTGGCAGGAAGTAAAAAGTGTCTAAATGTATAAATACTTGGTTTTTATGTTTGTTATATTTTATAGAAGTGTTCATCATTAGTTCCTCTTAAACTCATGAAGTTTCTCCTCTGTGAGATGAAGTTCACAGTGAAGACCAGCAGGTGGAGACAAAGACTTTCTCATGTCTCTCATTTAAAGTACTTCAGTACTATAATGTCAGTTTGTAAAACCATCGTCTGCTTCGTTAAGATTTTCTAGGATAAATGAGATGCATTATGTGTGGAATAATGAAAGCCTACAGATTCCAAATCCATTAAAAACAATGTGTTGTGTAAATGACAATCAGGGAATAGATATGAAGTGTATGATACTTAATATTAGAGTCACACTGAAAAGGACTGATTTAGATGTTTTTAGGAGGTTTTGGAAGTTTTGTGGAAGAAGGAAAGGACAAAATGGTGCGCTGCAATGATTTATTTTATTTGTTTGGTCTAAATCTTGTAAGGAAATATGTGTTCCATCAACAAACCAACCAATCAATAAATCACTTTTCTAATACCTAATGTTGCTCTGTAAGTATCGTAAGTATGTAACTATAAATAACTTAAATAAACAGTATTATAAACATATATAAAGAAATATATAAAGAAAGATTTTTATTTCTTTAAGAAAAATATAAGACTTAAAAATGAACAGAGTGTTATAGTATATATTTCATGAAAAATCGGTCTTGGGTCTTGGGCAGGCCGCAATCACGACTGTCTTATCAATTTTGGGATGCAACCGCCCATAGCCCAAGAGGAAACCCAGATACCATACTTTCACCCGTCCAGTTGCACACTTCTTCGGGTTTGCTGTGAGTCTCACCCATCTCAAGGATCTCAGGACAGCCCTCAGATGTAAATGCCTCTGCCAATCATTACTACCAATCAGAGATGGGAAACTTTGATAATGACGAGGGCCAGCATTTTTTCCCCTTTATACCAAGGGGCCAGATTACTAATCCACACCAACACATTTTACACTATTTTACTCAATTTCCTCTTTATCGAGGGAACTCAATGTACAATTAATGCAATGTGTTTTTAAAGAGTTTATTAACGATAAAACTTGTGCAGTTACGCTCATTCAACCTTCTCAACCTACCTTCAGAGAACGGTTAAAAGTGCTTATTACAAAAAACAGTTATTAAAAAAATAATATAATATAAGAACAATTCAGTGCATACGTTTCCATACCAGACCAACCCCCGAACACATTCATTTACAGATCAGTTCAGACAACATTCCCACTATCAAAAAGTCTCAATGAAAAGCTTGTGGTCTCTTGCTGGTGCACAATTGAATCGATGTCAGTCTGAAGGTTTGTACAGCCAACCTGCAGCAGCTGAAAGAGAGCGTCATCTGTCGGCCCGTTTCTCTCTTTCAATTTGATGTGCTTCATTGTCGAGAAACTACTTTCACAGATATAAGTGCTGCCAAACATGCTGAGAAGATGATGATGTAATTATCCAGTCTGAGCACAAGAGGGCGCGCTCCAAGAAGGGTTTGGAAGAGAAGCTTCATAGCAAGATCAATGCCAGAAGAGGCAAGTTGAGACAGTTGACTGCTAAATCAAATGAAATTGAATTGCTCGTGGAAACCGATTTCAATTTGAATGAAGTTGAAAGTAAACAACTGAAGAATTTGATGATGCATGAAGTAATGTTGTGAGGAAATTTCTCTCCAGATGTGTGACATGTAGAAAGATCAGAGCAAAGGCTGTAGATGGCCGAACTGCCAGATGACAGATTAATACCAGATCAACCACCATTTACTAATGCTGGGGTAGATTATTTTGGACAATTCGAAGTCAAACAAGGTAGAAGTAATGTTAATGATATGGTGTACTGTTTACTTGTCTGACAACAAGAGCTGTGCATATTGAAGTTGCACATACACTGGACACAGATTCTTGTTTGAATGTCATCTGACATTTTGTGTGCTGGAGAGGACAGGTGTCAATCATGAGAAGTGATAATAGTACTAACTTCAGAAGATCAGTCAGAAAAATCCTGAAATCTGTGCTATAAGAGCAAATACTTACTGATGAGATTTTACATCCAGTCCTGTGTGAGGTGGAAGCGATAATTAATGACAGATCACGTACCATTGCATCAGATGATCCCACAGATCTTGAGTCTTTGAAACACCTAATCATTTGTTGTTGATGAAAAAACAACCAGCCTTGCCTCCTGGACTTTTGAAGACATATTGTATATGCCCATTCATGGGTACGTGAATATTTGCCTGTACTGCAAGAGTGTCAAAAACGGACTCAAGTGAAAAGAAACCTTTCAGTTGGGGATGTTGTACTACTATGTACTCCATGGTCAAATAGTGCATTTGTGTAACCAGGAAATTCATTATTGTTTTCACATGAGGTCTATTTTGTTGAACTTCTCAATTGTTCGTTGATGGAGACGTGAGTGCAAAACAGACTGTGGCAATTGTCCTAAAGCTATCATAGCATTTGTAGTCCTAAGCCTTCATCGCAAAACTGTTCGTATCAAGTCACTCCATTTCCTAGCCCTGTCTTACAACACAACATCAATGGGCCACCCATTAAACAAGGATTTGTTCATCCTTAAGTGTTCTCTTCCCTACAAAGAAACAGAATATCTGCTAGAATAGCTGCCTTGCTGTTCCAAGTGCTCTCCTTGCCTCTTAGTGGCAAAGGTTGATGGGACATTTTGATTGTGTACAGTATATAGAAAGATAAATGCTGTTACAACCCCAGTCTCATCTCCCCTTCCCAGAATAGAAGACTGTCTGGATAGTATCGGTTCTGCAGAATTTGTGAGCAAACGTGATCTTTTAAAGGGTTATTGGCAGGTTCCGCTTACTAATCGGGCCTCTGAGATTTCTGCCTTTGCCACACCAAATAAGTTCCTACAAATATACAGTCATGGCTTTTGGGTTGCGGAACATGTGTAGTAGAGTGCAGCTATTTTGCTGCATCTCGTTTAAAGGGGTTAATTACCCTGCCCCTGTTTCAGTGCGCAAGTCATTAGTGTACTTTTTTGGAAGCATATTTAAGGCGGTTATATGCTACTGGCATTGCGTCATTGTTGGGTGACAGTGCCACAAGTCTTGAGCTGAAGTTGTGCACACCAGGTGCTGGACCGTTGGCTGATTGCCTTTGCGGTGCTGCGTTATTTTGCTCCAACGCATGTTATTATGAGATATGGAGCATCATTAGATGGCTGCTGCTGGTTCCTTCCGGGTATGTCTCCTTATGTTTTTTCAGTTATATCATTTCACTTATTGGGCGCTGTAATTACGGGATTTCTGCGTTTCAGCTGTTTTCCTGGGAGTCGGGATTTTGGGCTACCTTTACATTGGCGTGGTTTCCACGTGTTTTGTATGTAAATCCTATTTGTATTATGGCAACCTGATGGGTATGTATAGTCTAGTTCAGGGGTTCCCAAACTTTTCCAGGGCGAGGCCCCCCAAATGGCATTGACATGTGACCGAGGCCCCCCTTTTGCAAGATGTCTTTAAAACACATTAAAAATACAGACTTCTGAATATATCCCCCTTTTTTTAAATTAATAATTACATCTTACATCTTTACATTACATTAGGAATTGACTGATTGTGTGTGTGTGTGTGTGTGTGGTTGTCTGAGAGTGAGAATTTATTTTTCACACCAAATTGTTGAGGCCCCCCGGGCGCCCCCTGGCCCCGACTTTGAAAACCACTGGTCTAGTTTCTATATTTTCTTGTGATGTTTTGATAAGCTAAGTAGCGTGCCTGTGTGCGTCTCTTCGTGTAGTCGCTGCATGGCTTGACGTTCAGCGCTGCGGTTTTGCTTTACCCCTTTGATTCGAGGCTTTGCTGCTGGGCAGCTTGCTTTTTGTTCTTTTTGCTTTTGCCTCTTTTTCTTTTTCATTCTTGTGGTTGATTATGTGTGGAATTGTGGAATTGTAATATTTGTTTTTTCGGTTGTTTTTGGTATTTTATTGCTAAGTTGTTATTGACTAACTCAAACCTGGTAGTAATCTTGTGCCCATGGTTGTTTTCCTTTCAGGGTTGTAGTTGGTGTGTTAGAGCGGGCCATAGTTGTGCCTCTAAACACATTGTTTGGATTTATCACCAGGTTTGAGGGGTTGTTTATTTGTTTTCTGTGGATCAGGTGGTAGAGCGGGTGGTCCACTAATCGTAGAGTTGGCGGTTCGATTCCCGGCCCACGTGACTCCACATGACTCCACATGCCGAAGTGTCCTTGGGCAAGACACTGAACCCCAAGTTGCTCCCGATGGCAAGTTAGCACCTTGCATGACAGCTCTGCTACCATTGGTGAGTGTGTGTGTGAATGGGTGAATGAGACACAGTGAAAAGTGCTTTAGATAAAAGCGCTATATAAGTGCACCATTTACATACACCAGCAGGTGTGTTCTTTGATTAGGTGTGATTGGACACTAGGATCATGGCTGTCATCCTGGGGTGGACCATGGTTTTCCATGATTATTCTAACAGCCATTCCCGTCATTCTTGACTTGCTATTTTAATTCAATCTTTAACGTTAATCACCTCATATTACTCAATTATCATTTCATCCTTATATATATATAAAAGTACATTTATCCATATGTAATCAATATATACTCTTATTATTAATAATAATTAATTAAAAAGGGGAAGAAAATCTCCTCAGTGGGAAGATATGAGAAGGAATGTGTCTGCCAGGACCTAGGAGACAGTTTTGTCTTTGTGCTGACCTTGGGTTAGAAGCCTAGGTAAGATGTTTTGGGAAAGGGCTTGCTGGTATTT
The DNA here is from genome assembly GCF_023375685.1 of Ictalurus furcatus. NCBI lineage: Eukaryota > Metazoa > Chordata > Actinopteri > Siluriformes > Ictaluridae > Ictalurus > Ictalurus furcatus. The sequence goes on from NC_071263.1 coordinate 30,680,649, forward strand.
GGGCAGTTGAGGGACACCTGTCTATCTACATGACGCTTCAATTAAATTATTCCTCTTCTCCGAGTCTGTACCTGCTATTAAGAAAAAAACACAAGACTAACGATTCTGGGTATAATATCAAATAATTTTATTTGATATTTATACAATTATGCATATTGCAGCTCTATCAACCCTGAATAATAATGGCTGGAAGAGGGGAAAACAAAACATTATTAGGGTGATAGGACTTGCAATACACATCACAAGGGTTCAGCATTACACAGGATAGAAAACTATTCACAATAATACATATATAATATAGAGTTCCCAAATTCCCACCCTCTAATCAGGTCTCCTCTATCAGATGACAGCGACCAACCAGGCTATCACATGCTTTTCAACTGCTGCTCATACAATGTCAGAGGGAGGCATAACACAGTCAAAGGAAAGCACTATCCGCCCACTTCCACATGCACAAGCTCAAAGACACCCGTGATATCATGGTTGGTCCCTGTGACTGATAGGAGAGAGAGAGAGAGAGAGAGAGAGAGAGAGAGAGAGAGAGAATGAGAGAATGAGAGAGAGAGAGAGAGAGAGAGAGAGAGAGAGAATGAGAGAGAGAGATAGAATGAGGGAATGAAAGAATGAGAGAGTGATAGAATATGCCACCCCTACCTCCCTAAGAGCACGGCCAATTCTGCTCTGTTGGACTCCTGGCCATGGATGGCAATGGCATCGTCAGGATTCGAACTCACGGTTCCTTGACGATAGGGCGAACGTGTTTCTGTTGCACCACTCAGGAGCCCGATATTATTACACTTCTTATAAAAATAAACATAATTAAACAATTTTTTTTACACATGTACACATATGTTACATAATTTTCATTACATTTACATATGCAGAGGTTGAAGAAGTGACTGGCCCCTTCTGATGACTGGCCCCTTCAGATGACTGGCCCCTTCTGATGACTGACCCCTTCTGATGACTGGCCCCTTCTGATGACTGGCCCCTTCTGATGACTGACCCCTTCTGATGACTGACCCCTTCAGATGACTGGCCCCTTCTGATGACTGACCCCTTCAGATGACTAACCCCTTCTGATGACTGGCCCCTTCTGATGACTGGCCCCTTCTGATGACTGGCCCCTTCTGATGACTGACCCCTTCTGATGACTGGCCCCTTCTGATGACTGGCCCCTTCTGATGACTGGCCCCTTCAGATGACTGGCCCCTTCTGATGACTGGCCCCTTCAGATGACTGCCCCTTCTGTTCCAGCTTTTCTTGTTGAATAGTTTCCATCCATTACGTAATGCTGAATTATCAATTCATTTATTTTTTTCTGGCAGCCTTCTCTCTGTAGGGATACAGAAACAGAAAAAGAGTCACTCCATGTCCAATAGGATACCATTTTTATCATTTGTGTGTTCTTTAGACCAATGGTTCTGTTGTATATAAAATATACATGAAATAAACACGAGGGAGACCTAGTATGATTAATATGTAATCTTATTGAGAATTCACTGGGCTGGTGGACTGTATGAACAGATGTTCACCTAAGACACACACACACACACACACACACACACAGAGGCCTGGTTTGTATGCAGAAAACAGAAATTAATCTGTTTCATATTCTGTTTCATGGAAAACTCTTATAGGGTAATGTACATGCAAGCGCTACAAACAAAAAAAGAAATGTAGAACAAACATAAAATTTACTCATGATGTAGAGATGGTGTGTTTGAAAGTGTCCGTTCTCAATGAAAATCCAGTCACAGTGACACAGACAAGGTCAGGTTATTGTTAAAGAGTGAAACAAAACAAAATATATTTAGGAGCCAAGCTGCACCTGCAAGATAAGGGTTAACATACGTAATGGTGTTCTGGGACAGCTACAGTAACTCTAAACATATTGGTGTCTGGGTCATCCTGACCCTAAGAAAACCATATAAATAGAAGAACTTCAGCTCTGTTTTTTTTTTTTAGATCGCATTTTGGGACGTCTCAAACTGTGTGGATTTTGTGTGAAAATTTGAGCCAGCATTTGGCACCCCAGATGGGACTGGGCTAAGACCCGTACGTCTGTAATCTCTCCCGTGGGACTTCACTCTCTAAGCAACAGATAGGCTGTGTAGGAAAAAGGCACTGCAGACGCCTGTTATTTCAAAGCTCTGTCTTAGTGGTCTGTTGTTACGATTGGGAAGCCCCTGGGGTGGGAAGAAAGATTAAGTTGGTCTCCAAAAGAACCTTGAGTGAGTGAGAAAAGGTAAGAGAAGTGTGAACTGATATGTGATTGTACAAGGGTTATGTATAAGGTGTATAAGGTTGTTTAATGAAATTGTATGTGTTGTGTGAGTGAAAGTCCTGCAATACCGCTGGGGAAAGATTCCAGGGCTGCAGTAGAGGCAGGTGGAAATGAGGCCTCGAACCCCAGATACCAGCCACTCGAGGTGGCGGCTGCTTTGGTGGGGACCCCTAATACCGCTGGTGAAAGATTCCAGGGCTGGATAGAGAGGGGTTAAATCCTGGGCCCAGGTCCGGGTCACGCAACTCAGGGAAAGGACCCGTCAAGAGAAGCATGCCCGGTGTATGAATGTGTATGTGTGCGTGATAATATAAATAGGTGTAACAGTGTGTGCATATAATATGGGTGTGAGAGCTTGCATGCGTGTGTGATAAACTCCAAAAATTAGTTTTGGAGATAAGTGTGAGTGAGTGTGTGTTCTTTTCTGTGCAAGCCTGCTTCTGTGTGAAAGGAAGGAAAAAAAAAAGCGTGCGTGATCTTCAGATTGAGATGGGTAAAACAGAACTCTGTGAGATATTTCTGCTTTTTCATTGAATGTTTGAATCTGGTACAGACTTTGGGGTGTGAGTCCGGTGGGACTGTTTGTATTATAATAATTACTTTGGTATCAATAACCACTGTAGGAATGTTTTAAGAATTGGGGAGCAGTCAAGAACATTGTAAATATTTTAGACATCTGCCAGATTGCCCGTTGTGTAAATCAGAACTTCTAGACTTGTAATATATTAAAACAGGCTCTTCCGTCTCCGGGCATGACACCAGGAGACTGGATTGAGACCGTGTTGAGCGGATTGTATACAGTTCCATATTTAGATTGGGTACACGGCTGGTCAGAGGCATGCGCGCCGGAGCTCCAAATCATTCTTTTAATTTGAGTTCCGTGTGTTTCCCTGTTTGGAAACTGAATGAAAGTGTTTTGAATTCCATGATGACGTTCATCTAAACACAGAGCGCGCGAGAGAGGGAGAGAGCGCGTGCGAGAGATTTTTTTTTTTCTTCCTTTTTTACAATCCTTTAGTTATCAAACTTCACACTACACATTAAAGTCAAGGTGACTCAATAAATAAATAAATATTTAAACATATTTCTGCAAAAGTTAAAATCAATCAGTATTCTTGATTTTATCATTCCGGAGAGAACTTTTATGCCAGTCTGTGCACTTTGTTTTTCGCTCAGGTATATCACCATTTTTGCCTGACCAAAGATAAAATTGATCAGCTGACACTTGAATTCGAGGTACTTAAAACCAAAGATAAAAAAAACTGAAAAGTAAAATCCACATAAAATGACTTCAGGTTGTTTTTTTTAAAAAAAGGAATCCAAACAAAAGACTCTTATTATTGCCATTGTATATAATATTCAGGGATTGTTATGAATATGAGTACAAATTATTATAACGTTTGGATCATGAATTAATTTTGCATGAATTTGTAAACATGCCATAGTGTTCTTTTTAATTTTGCATTCGCGGGCTCTAAATTTCTAAACCTCTGATTGTGGAAACGCAGTAAATCTCCTAAATCAGCTCAATTTGTCAGAATATGTCTCAATCAGTATCAGATCCAGGTTACAGACTCTGCCTAACTGTCTAGACCACAAGGACATGCAATGTCCTATCAGCTAAGTCAAAAAAATTCTCATCCTGTGTATGTAAAGCAACAATATCCCTTATCTGAATCGAAAGCCCTTGGCAGAAGCTGTGTTTCAATGTTGTGTTTTTCCTGTTTCTAATACATTAATAGCTTCACACCATGCGTGGTTTAGTGTGGTAGATTATGCTCTTTTGGTTTCAGTGTTCAGCCACTGGTTGCATTTACGCAAGGGGACGCCAGCTGACCTGGACACGCCTGCCGAAGGGCTACGTTGGCCCTGTGTTTTCTTGTGTGGTGAGACAAGGCTCTGAGACTCTTTGCAAGATTTCCATGTCACAGACGACACCAGTCAGAAGCTTGCTGCTGAACTGCAACCTTGAGACTGCTGTAGCATCTGGTTCGCGAAGGATTCAAGGTTCCAAGTGCAACATTGCACCTATGTAAAACAAAGTCAAATGTTTGTGTTTTCTCTTATCAAAAGGACAGAGAAGGCTGTCGGCCGGCCGGATGGCTTTCTCAACTGCCCGCTACAAAACAGCTCAGGGCCATCGTAGAACATTCGATCCACGTTGACTCCTGGGACCCATACTTATGTGACACACACACACATCTGAAGACTGTTTCTGCATTTAAACATTTAAAAAACTGTTTCATGTTCCTCTCTCCAGCCCTGGGTCTGCCAGACTACACGGAACTTTACCATCTGCTCACTAGCACTCCAGGGGTGGCACAGGAACATGCTGGACTTCCCGTGTCTGCGTGCAGTGGCTGAGAGTGCTGCTCTTTTGGTAATAGATGCAGAATGATTGGTTCTGACACCCTTTGGTGTTGCACAGGTGAAACAGGTATTATCCAACATTGAAACACAACACATGACGGCTCAGCGCAGAAATGGTTATGAAACTATTCTCTGTGCTACCACAAATTTGACCATTAAATTTGTCTGCTAAATTGACACCATTCCTTTACCTGAAAATCATGATTGTTTAAAAGAAACTGTTTACCAGATGTGGTAACTGAAGCACATTCATTGCCATTTAATTCAGCTCAAATTCATGCGTGCACGATATCTGAAGGTCAAAGAATCACTATTTTTACAGACTCGCGCTATGCCTTCGATGTAAGATCTAATCTCTTCCTGTGCTAAACCAACAGCTCTCACGATCGTCAAAACAAAGACGGCGTCTCACATCGGTCTCTATCAGGAGTGTTGTCTAATATGACCTCCAAATTTTGTATACGTGACTTACGTCCTCAAATTAAGACACATCTCTCACGATGTTTGATATGACTACAAAACTACGCCACTCAGAGGCCTTTTGATACTTTTTGAATGTCTCTGCAGGTCAATTTTACCAATATGCCAACAGTTTTGACCGCATAGAATGTTATTGGTCATTGTATATCGTTTCTATGCGTGAGGGAAAATGCGAAAACTATTGTCAGGATTTTGCCAAAAGAGTACTGCCTGATCTGACATGCCGTTCTTACTCGTGTGGTGGAACGGAACGAATAAACCTGGACCCTTGCTTCTTCTCACTCACGGCTGGTGTCTTATTTTTCTTTCTCCAATTGAATATGTGAGTATCTGTTTCTATGTTAAGTGTCTTCAGGTAATAGGCAAAATTTGGGCCAGCAGTTCCCAACCCAGGGGTCACGACCCTCACTAGGGGTTGCTAAAGATTTACAAGGGGTCATCTTTTGAAGGAAAAAAGGTTGGGAACCACTGCTTTAGACCACAGATCCTCTCCCTGATGTGATTTCTTTAGAACATACCTACAACGCTGCTCAAAAGCACTGTACCCATGGTACAGCTGGAACCCAAGGTAGGTGACTGGTAGAGCCATCATGGACATGGCCAGGATTCTGGGACTCCCTGATAGAGAGAAAGACAGAGAGAAACAGGGAGGCAAAAGATATTGAACTATTCTTTATTATCCATCTTCTACCGCTTACTCCTTCTTCAGGGTCACGGGGAACCTGGAGTCCATCCCAGGGAGCATCGGGCACAAGGCGCGGTACACCCTGGACAGGGTGCCAGTCCATAGCAGGGCACAATCACACACACACTCACACACCCATTAATTCTTTATTATTATTTTTAATATTAAAAATACCAAACTTAATTGGGCGTGAGAAAGACAGACAAACAGAGACACACACTTTACACACACAGCACTATTTTAAAATAACGAATATATTAACATACCTGGAGAACGTCTCACTGCCAGCTGTTTAAAAAAAACAACATACAATCAGAATAAATTATAATATACATAATCTACACAAAATTAATCATTTTGTCTAATAGAATGGTATCAAATGACTAGAAAATGTAAAATATTCCACAGAGTAAGAATCAGGTCCTGGACTTACAATCATGACGGCTGCAGAGATGGTGGCTGCGGTGGCTGCAGCCATGGTGCCTGGGGCCACGTTGATTGGAGCCACGATGATGATGCTGTTCTTGATTGAGACGACGGTACTGCTGGGATGAGGATCCTCATCTTTTTTCCCCGAGGACATCTTCTTCCTGTTAAAACACACAAGTGGGAGAATAGAGTATTTAACCCTCTGGGGTCTGAGTGTATGCTGACTGATGGTGCTGGTTATGTCATGGTGTCTAAAAGTCTCTACATTTCATTAACTTTTCACACAATGATGACAGAGTCTACAGTTTAATTTTCAGCACAAACAAAGCTACTGTAATATACAAACAGGAAGTAGGTCAGGTTCACACACAGGTTATTAATTTGCTTTAAAAACACACAGATTTGAAACTGTAGTCATGTTCGTCTGCAGAAATCTTCTAAAAACTCACATCATCCATTGGGAACAAACTGATTTAGTTCCTAAAAGTGCTTCATTGAGGTCTGGGGTATGTATACATGTCGGAATGTTTTAGGAACTAGACTTAGATGGAGAAATAAATAGATAAAAGCATAGTGATGTCCTCACTCCTCCACTACATGAACAGATAAAGGCAGGGCCAATCACTCAACCTCACTGAATATGAATGAGGTGCCAGTTGTTTACCTGTTTACTATTCATACCTGAGCTCAGGTAACAGCCCCGCCCAACTCCACACAACATTCACAAGTAAGCAATGAAAAAAAAAATAATAATAAAAAATTCCCCCATTATGCCAAGTTTATATAAGTCTACTAATAAAAGCAATAACACCGCACTTACTGGAGAAGAAGGAGAGTGAGTAGGAGCTCATTCGCTGTGCCATGTTTCACGACAGAGTGAAATCTGAAACAAGATGAATTATGTTCTGTAAGTAATCCTAGTGAAGGTACGCGTAACACAGAGACATGGAAACTCTTTTTGAAACATCTCTCACATGGCTATGTTGAAAAAGGTCTTGAAGGCTTGGCCAGGAGGTCACATGACTCCGACAAACAAATCCAGTCTGGTGTGATGGACAAAACATTTGCATCACCATTTACATGCAGGTGTTTGGCAGAGCCTTTCATCCTGAGCAACTTTAAAAACGTGAAACCGCCCGAATAAATTTGTAGCGATACAGAACCTGAGAGGGGGAAGTATGAGCGCTGCAGTGGCACAGTCATGAACAAAAATTCACACTTAAGTGCGGCCCTATTTAAGAGCACGTCAGTAATAAATATAAATATTTTTCAAATAAATAAATAATACATTTTTCACAATCAGGAAGCAAAATAGAAAAAACTATCATGCAAAGATGTTCAGAAAACAGGAAGTAATATAAAGATGTTGAGAAAACAGGAAGTAATATAAAGATACATCAGATGTACTCTCGCCAACGCACTATTTCCCATACTCCAATGCGAGACGGTGATAGAACGCAAAAGAAAAATAAACATGGCGGGCGGGAACAACTTCTACAAATGTAAGCTTAACTTTTTAAATTAAAATACTTTTAATATGAAATACTTCATATCGAGATATTTCAAATCACATGATGCAGATTATTGATCGGCACAGGATTTATTTTCAGCCACTTAGTTTGTGATTTAACTTTTAAATGACCAACTGTACACATCAGATGATAATTTGGTGGATTGTTCACATCTATTAGTTAACACCTTCACAGTACAGTATTCACATACACATTAGAGAAGAAGGTGTTGATGTCTTCTTAATGATAGATGGCATCTTGGAGCCAACAGAGCACGCCTTAAACTCGTTATTCTTTCTGAAATCTGCCTTTTTCTTCTCTTCAGGAAAAAGAAGTTTCTCCAAAACCAAAACTATCTCCAGGGAGTAGGTTTCACGGCGGGTTTCCCTCAGGAGTCAGCGTGAGGACACTGACAGGAAACCCCTCGACACGTAAAACACAGCAAAAATACTACTTTTCTACTTTTTTAAAACAAACCAATAAAAGAAATGTGACCGTAGTGTTTTTATTCTTTTTTTACTTATAAATATAATAAATATTTATTAAATAAGCCTAATAGTAAATAAGAATGACGAGCAGTTTTTGTTCTTTATCAACAAATACAATAAACGTGACAAATGAACGATGAGAAAATGAACTTTACAGTTTTACGATACAATCCGTAATGTCCATGACCGAGTTCTCTCTGAGTTCGCTCACTCATTTTCCTTCACTTCTTCCCCATATAGTGGACTCCAGTGTCATTCGCTATGTAGAATAGTGAATGAGTGAACGAGTGCGCGGTTTCAGACACTTTAAAGACCTTTATTTATCACAGATACATTACCGTAAAGCACAAATCTTCTCTTCACATTACAGCTGCAACGAATCGATAATTAAGATGACACTGTGGATAACCGTGTAAAACCCCCCCGTCAGTGATGTCACCGTGTAAACCCCGTCAGTGACGACACTGCGTATAACCCTCCCCCCGTCAGTGACGACACCGTGTATAACCCCCCCATCAGTGATGACACCGTGTATAACCCTCCTCCCTGTCAGTGATGACACCGTGTATAACCCTCCTCCCTGTCAGTGATGACACCGTGTATAACCCTCCCCCCGTCAGTGACGACACCATGTATAACCCTCCCCCCTGTCAGTGATGACACCGTTTATAACCCTCCCCCTGTCAGTGATGACACCATGTATAACCCCCCCCCCCGTCAGTGACAACACTGTGTATAACCCTCCCCGTCAGTGACGACACCGTGTATAACCCTCCCCCCCGTCAGTGACACTTTGGATAACCCCCCGTCAGTGACGACACCGTGTATAACCCTCCCCCCCGTCAGTGACACTTTGGATAACCCCCCGTCAGTGACGACACCGTGTATAACCCTCCCCCCCGTCAGTGACACTTTGGATAACCCCCCGTCAGTGACGACACCGTGTATAACCCTCCCCCCCGTCAGTGACACTTTGGATAACCCCCCGTCAGTGACGACACCGTGCAGACACGATCGGTGTAAACACAACAGTTAGTTCCTGTCCACTAATTTGATTGGCTGAGCAGTGTTCCCAGAGTGCTTTTATTTAGCATTTTTCTAGCATTAAATGATTGGTTAGTCTCTTGGTGTAATGAGCAGAATCTGGTGTTTGTCAATAACTGGAATCTGTTCTGGGAGCGTCCTAGGTTGTTTCGTCCTGATGGCCTGCACCCCAGCAGCCTTGGAGCGGAACTGCTATCAGACAACATTTCCAAGGCGCTACACTCCAAGTGACTGCCTAGCGTAAGTACATCTTCCAATAATAACAACATTCAGTATAATCAATGTTCAATTAAAAATCCGGCACCGGTAATACATACTATAGAGACTGTGTCTGTTCCCCGAGCTATACAAATACATAGAAAATCTCGGAAAGTCTATCTTCGTAACCTAATTAACATAAAATTAAATCATATTGAATGCACAGCCAGCACCTTTAATCTGAAGCTAGGACTATTAAACATTAGATCTCTTGCGTCTAAGGCTCTTATTGTTAACGACATCATTACTGATCAGGAATGTAATTTAATGTGTTTAACAGAAACTTGGATTAAACCAAACGAGTACATAGCATTAAATGAAGCCAGTCCTCCTGGATACAGTTATGTACATCAGCCTCGTTCAACTGGTAGAGGAGGAGGTGTTGGTCTCATCCATAGTCAAAATCTAGTCGTCACACAAAAACCTAAGCATAAATTTAATTCTTTTGAAATTCTTTATACCAGTATAAGTTATGTAGCCACAAAAAATAAGTCAATTCCTCTAATTATTATTTACAGACCCCCAGGGCCATATACTGAATTTCTTAGTGAATTTGCAGACTTTGTCTCAAACCTGGTTGTGTCTGTAGATAAAGCATTAATCGTCGGAGACTTTAATATTCATTTTGATAACCTGGAAGACCCTCTAAGATTAGCGGTTGTGTCCATCTTAGATTCAGTAGGGATTAATCAGAACGTAATCGGGCCTACTCATAATGGTGGTCACACTCTTGACCTCATACTAACATACGGACTAAGTATAGAAAATATTATCATTCTTCCGCAGTCTGAAGTTGTCTCAGACCATTATCTTATCTTGTTCATAATACGAATTGATCATAATATTTCCACCTCGCCTCGCTACCGCGTAAAACGTACCTACACATCAGCTACTGCACCGAGCTTCATAAATAACCTCGCAGAAACATCAATTAGATTTGGATCACCGTCAGATCACATAGAACTCGATCAGGCGACTGAAAGCTTGGAGTCAACACTCCGCTACACGCTAGATAGAGTGGCTCCACTCAAAAGGAAAATAATTAGAGAAAAAAAATTAGCACCCTGGTATAACGATCAAACGCGAACCTTAAAACAGACAACTCGACAATTAGAACGTAAACGGCGTCAAACCAAACTGGTGATATTTCAAACAGCATGGAAGGAGAGCCTACTGAAATATAGAAAATCTCTTGGCGATGCTAGGAAAATCTATTTCTCCACCTTAATAGGAGACAACAAAAACAATTCTAGATTCCTTTTCAACACAGTAGCAAAATTAACTAGGAATAAAACCACTACAGAGAGAAACACTCAATCATTACATAGCAGTGAAGATTTCATGAAATTTTTCATCGATAAGGTTGAAAATATTAGACGTGAAATACAGGCCATTAAATTAAAACCGGACAGTACCGTAACAAACCCATTACATGACAATGTAGCAATATCAGATCAATGTTTAGAGTATTTTGCTCCGCTTAGAGAGACCGAACTAGCTACATTAATCTCTTCAGCCAATTCATCAACTTGCATACTAGATCCCGTACCTACATGTTTGTTTAAACAGATTTGTCCAGGAGTAATTGAACCACTTCTAAATATAATCAATTCTTCCCTAAGCACTGGCTATGTACCTAAATCACTTAAATTAGCAGTTATTAAACCCTTGATTAAAAAACCTGATCTTGACCCGTCTCAATTGTCCAGCTATAGACCAATATCAAATCTCCCCTTCATCTCTAAGATTTTAGAAAAGGTTGTAGCAAAGCAGTTATGCTCGTACTTAGATAGGAATAACATTCATGAAATGTATCAGTCAGGGTTTAGACCTCATCATAGCACAGAGACAGCATTAGTTAAAGTAGTAAATGACCTTCTACTGACCTACGATCAGGGTTGTGTCTCTCTGCTTGTGTTACTCGACCTTAGTGCAGCTTTTGATACTATAGATCACACTATTCTCCTTGATAGATTAGAAAATGTTGTTGGTATTAAGGGAACAGTCCTCTCCTGGCTCAGGTCTTATCTGACCGATCGTTATCAGTTCGTAGATGTAAATGGTGAATTCTCCGTGCGTACTGAGGTTACTTTTGGAGTTCCACAGGGTTCTGTTTTAGGCCCACTGCTCTTTACTTTATATATGCTACCCCTAGGTCAAATTATTCGTAAACATGGAATTAGCTTCCACTGTTATGCTGATGATACACAGTTGTATGTTTCAGCGAAGCCAGAGGACAGACAGAAGCTTAGTAAAGTTGAGGATTGTGTAAAGGACATTAGACATTGGATGTTAACTAACTTCCTTCTACTTAATTCTGATAAAACAGAAATACTTTTATTAGGCCCACGTGTAGCTAGAAGTAATCTTTCTGATCACATGGTTACTCTGGATGGTCTTTCTGTTTCATCATGTGCAGCAGTAAAAGACCTTGGAGTGATTATTGACTCCAGCCTATCATTTGATGCTCATGTAGATAATATTACTAGGATAGCCTTCTTTCATCACAGGAATATTTCTAAAATAAGAAACATATTGTCACTACATGATGCAGAAATACTAGTTCATGCATTCGTCACCTCTAGATTAGATTACTGTAATGCCTTACTGTCTGGATGTTCCAGTAGGAATATAAATAAGCTCCAGTTAGTCCAGAATGCAGCTGCTAGAGTCCTAACTAGAACTAGAAGGTACGACCATATCACACCGATATTATCAATACTGCATTGGCTCCCAGTAAAATCTCGCATTAACTATAAAATACTTTTATTAACCTATAAAGCACTAAATGGTCTCGCGCCACAATATCTAAGCGACCTTTTGGTTTTATATGATCCGCCACGCCTACTTAGATCAAAAGATGCAGGCTATTTGACGGTACCTCGAATAGTGAAGGCTACAGCAGGGGGAAGAGCTTTCTCTTATAGAGCCCCACAGTTATGGAACAGTCTTCCTATTAGTGTTCGGGACTCAGACACAGTCTCAGTGTTTAAGTCTAGGCTTAAAACGTATTTGTTTACTCAAGCCTACCCTGACTAGATTCTGTTCTACTACTTCGCAGTCATAATAATCTTTTTTCTCCCTCTCTCCTTTTGCCGAGCCCCACATGAATTTATGGAGATACTAGAGATCCAGATCCTTTCTGCCTCTGGATGGAGCTCAAATCTTCTCCAATTCCAGACTGCTGGGACTACGGCTGCTCCTAAGGCCATACAGACTTCATATAAATCCATAATGAAATTTTTCACACTATCTGTTGTTACCCAGATGAGGACGGGTTCCCTTCTGAGTCGGGTTCCTCTCAAGGTTTCTTCCTCTTAAAACATCTTAGGGAGTTTTTCCTTGCCACCGTCGCCACTCAGTGGCTTGCTCAGTTGGGATAAATTCACACCTTTAACATCTGTATACCATGTTGATATTTCTGTAAAGCTGCTTTGAGACAATGTCTATTGTAAAAAGCGCTATACAAATAAAACTGAATTGAATTGAATTGAATTTAGCATAGCAGCACTGCTACATTACAATGTGTGTATCACACCACGTGACATAATGTATATATAATGAGCTGTTGTACTGATTTAATACTGTTATATTTGTTAAACATGTGAATTAGAAGGTTAAAACACCTAAAATCCCTGATTTGGTGTAAAATATTGCAGTTTTAGAATATGGAGCAGATTTTAGTGACTTATTCCAGTGGTTTTCAAAGTGGGGGCCACCCGGGGGCCTCAACAATAGGCTTAAAGTTATAAAACGTAGGCTGTCTGGACACTACAGGTAGTCGCTGCCAAAAACACAATTAGGTGAACTTGGATTATTTTATGGTGAATCGGTTTTTGTTTTTAAACTGATGCATTTAGCCATTTCAACTAGAAGAGAGCCACAATTATGAATAATTTATACAGTATTTTTAAACACAAGCATCTAACTGGGGCAGGGTTGAACAGAAAAACAAGTCCTTCATTAACCTGTTGCTTAAAACTGATTCAGCACATTTAGGTCTAAACATCAAAGTAATGAATAAAATGGCTAGGGGTGAACCTTGTGAGATTTATTTCTGGCGGTTTAAATGCTGTTTAATGCAGAAAATGAAGTAAACCTTATAAAAAAAATAAAATGAATAAAAAACACTTCAACATACTCCATTCATATTCTGTCTGTTAGAAAACTAGGAGTCTGTATAATAATCAGAAACATCAGCTTTTGGCGTTTTGTACTTCCTTCAGTCTGCAATAATGACGACCACACACACTTTATACATTTGACCTTTTTATTGTAGGATTCACACATAATAAATTCACATTTATTTCAGCAATTTAGCAAACATCATCAGAGAAATAAAAGGTACTGTACACTTCAATACACTCGAATTGCTGTAGAGCACCAGACTTCCTGAATGTCCCTCCACCCATCAGAGAGAACCTCTCCTGTTTCACACCAGCACACACTCGTAGCTTCACTCCTCCCCCTGACTGACTGACATTAACATGTTATTAATATGCAAACAGGTGGAAGCACGGATACGTACAGTTCTCTCTCACTACAGGGACATACTGGAGTTCTTCTACAATTTAAAGATTTTACAGATGTTCATATGATCTATGTGTAGGCACGTCTGAAAGCTGACAGGCTACAGATTATCTCCAGCTTTTAGTCATGCTCGTATATTAAAATCCCGTCATGATGTTACGTGAGAAAGAAGATACAAGGGAGCCTGACCATGGTGGAGCTCGCCAGCGATTCTCACGTCCCCAGGGGGTTAACACTCGTTCCATAAAAAGCAGGTATTCATATTTCATTCATATTTATTGTAATAAACACATTCCATGCAAATGAACATTCCAGGTATTAAAGAGTTTGGTGTGCGAACTGAAGTCAATCTCCTCACCGTTTCTTTCATTCGTAACATTACTGTTTAACAGGTAAGAGCTAGTAATGCCGCGCATGCGCAGTACAGACCGTGGCGCCGCCGCGAGGCGAAATAAAACGAGCACGTGCGTAGGACAGACGGAGGGCGCCGCCGCGAGGCGAAATAAAACGCGCACGTGCGTAATGCAGACGGTAGGCGGCGCCGCGAGGCGAAATAAGACGAGCGCGTGCGTAGTACAACTCCAGGTGTGTACGCGGATCAGGTAGCGACCGTCGACGCAGATCTATTCTACACTAAAACTCATTTTCCGTTCCTTTACCTGGTACGGAAACGAAACTGCGTCAGAGTACGGTTAGTTTGAGTTTATTTATTCTTTTAAAAAGGTTATGTTGAGGTAAACCGAATACTCTAATAATAATAATTACTAAACTTCGGTGTTTTGAGGAAGTGACGGGCTTCAGTCGTCACAGGTAGCTGACGAGATTGTTGCTAACAAAAGATGGCGGCGGAGGCCGGAAATTACGCAGCAGTTCACTCCTTCCACTTCCGAGGAGAACCGAAGCACGTGCTTTGCCAACGTTTGCCGACTACCGTGACTGGCATAATGTCAAGTGAAACGCGTAAAAACTTAACAGCCGACAAAAGCTGAACGTTTTGAGTATAAACTTACCTATTTGTAGCCAAAAAAAGCCACATGAGCTAATGCTAACGCGTGGTATACTCGGGGCGCTTCACGTGGTGGTGTAAAAAGCTACATGAGCTAATGCTAACGCGTGGTATACTCGGGGCGCTTCACGTGGTGGTGTAAAAAGCTACATGAGCTAATGCTAACGCGTGGTATACTCGGGGCGCTTCACGTGGTGGTGTAAAAAGCTACATGAGCTAATGCTAACGCGTGGTATACTCGGGGCGCTTCACGTGGTGGTGTAAAAAGCTAGCTGGCCGTGACGAGTCGCGAGCGCGTCTACACAACACTAGAATTAATTTAAAGTATTCTTTTTTTTTATTTGCGCGTGCGAACGAGGAGGTAAATGGACATCGCTAATATATGCTAACAAGTTAAAACTAATTCAAGACACTTGTCATTTAAATAAAAATAAATGAACATTTGCATGGTAATGTGAACGCCTAGCATTTGTTCAAAAAACACACAATATGCACAAAAATATACATGCGTAGTTTCAGAATCTTCAGAATCTGTGGGATACGTGGCTTCAGAAACCTCTCAGGAAGATGACTCCTAAGTACAAAAATATAAAAGATATACATTAAAATGATAGAAAAGCTGTTTCTTAACTCCGGCGTAAAATGGATAGATGCTTACCCTTCGCATGCAAAGACGAGAAAGAGAGCCGGAAACCTTTTTTTTTGGCGGTTGGCAAACCACCTTAAGGTACCGCCTCCACAAGAGCGCATCTTGAACAGAAGTGTCACTGACACCTAGTGGTGGGAGTGAAGTGTAGCAGATGATTCTCCTTATAAATAAATGAAAAGTTCAATCATGAGAGACCAGTGAATGAAGTAAAGAGAATTGTTTATTGAACAAATGATGATAAGATTTCTCTTGAAAAACTCTTCGGCAGTTCGACCCTAAAAGTGTGCTCACACCGAGGAGATTTGCGCCTATAATTCTGTCTAATATTTTATAAACGGAAGCAGCACAAACGATTGAGACTATTTGGGGTGAATTTGGAGCATGTGGCGGGGCTGAGTGACCCCAGAATGACCTTTGAATATTCTTTTAATATCCCCAGAACCGAAGCAGCACAAACGAAGCCTTTATCGGCACAAACCAGCACAAATAAACAAGCCTATTTGGAGTGAATTTGGAGCATGTGGGGGGCTGGTGACGTCACCACAACATAATTAAATGCCTAATATTTTAAAAACGGAAGCAGCACAAACGAAATTTTTTACGGCACAAACGAAGCACAAACGATTGAGACTATTTTGCTGACGTTTTGTGTGGGGGGGCAACTTCACGCGGGTCCTACAGGACTAGAGTGTGGGCAGCAGATTAGCAGAAAAATAAAATAAAATGGAAAAAAAATAATGATAATACCAAAACAATACTACATAAATGAAAGAAAATAAAGAGATAAATAACTATATACTAGATATTCCTACTAGATTACTAAAGTCTCTCACTTATCCCAGTATTTTTAGATAGTTCATTAGGGGGTGGTGCATTTCCCCAGATGTTTTCCCCAGCAAGTTCTCTAGTGTCATGTTTTGTTTTCCAATCTGCATCTCTAGCTCAGTTCTTTCCTCCTCATACCTTTTGTAGTCTAACAGAATGTGTTTCACCGTCTCTTGTGTACTGCAGTGTGTGCAGAGTCCAGTGGGGTGTTTTCCTATTCTGTGTAATGTTAGATTTACTCCAGCATGACCTATTCTAAGACGCGTACTTATCATCTCTTCCTCTGGGTTTCTGCGCTGCCTCACACTCATGCCTACTTGTTTTTGTATGGTATATAGGTGTCGTCCGGTGTCAGCTGTGTCCCAGTGTTCCTGCTGTATTTTAAGCTCGTGTCCGTTTATAATGGTTTTGATCTCTGCTCTTCTTAATGGTACTTGTATATCAACTGTTTCATGTTTTATAGATCTTTTTTCCAGTACATCCACAATTTAATTTCCTTCTACCCCTACATGTGCAGGAACCCAGAAGAAGGAAACATTCAGCCCTCTAGCATGAAGTATGAGGAGCAGAAAGTATTTAGTAGACCATGTCTTGTCTGCATGATGTTTTCCCAAGGAGCGGAATGGGGCGCGACCAACAATAGTTGGTGAAATTTGCCAGGTATGATCTAACAATAGTTTGTGTAATCATACAAGCATTAACATTACGTATTTATAACTCTCTTATTCAACTTCACACTTGTCTCTGTTGATACAGAAATGATACAGAGACAATGTTACGAAACAGCGATCTAATTCACTTTACACAGTTAATTATTCTGAACACGGATCCTGTTTAAGGACTTTTATTAACACCTTGGTAACATTTTAAGCTATTGAAGCTAACAACATGGCGGTGGTGTTTAAACAAACTGCCATTAGAAGAAGAAGAACATGAACATGGCGGCTATAGGGCACGCGCACACACACACACACACACACACACACACACACACACACACACACACACAGACAGAGCCCCGCCATGTTTTATTTTCATGCACAACACAATCACACAGCTGTTTTTTTTTTAGACATGCCTAGATATAAAATATCTTAGATAATCTAAGACCGAAAGAGCGAGAAGGCTGTAAGAAGGAATTAAGGTGTGATGATAAAGCAAGAGATAAACCTGAAACAGCTTCACACTAGGCATAATTTCTGGTGTATTTCCAACACATACCATCCTCAAAGCCATGGGGGTCTTGTGTGCATCCATCAGACCCTGAGATCACTCCCGAGGTCCTCTTGTGTGGAACTGGATTCTCGCTATAGATTGGAACAGGCTCATGCTGCAGCTCGTAAGAAGCTGGGGGAAACTCGGTGGAAAATGCAGCACCTGTTCAATTGTTAAACCTAGTGACCAAGTGTGAGCCTTGCTGCCTGTGGTCAGTAGTCCTTTTCAGGCAAGGTTCTCTGGCCCTTACACAATTTCCAAGTGCCTCCCTGATCATCATATACAATACAGTTGTAAGAAAATGTTTGTGACCCCTGTGGAGTTACCAGGGTTTTTTCATTGGTTAGGCAAAAAAAAGTGGTCTGATCTTCATCTACAGTATATCCCAATTACAAACACAATCTGACTGAACAAACACAACAGTAGTACTTTTCAAGTGCTGTTTGAGCACACCGAGTGCAGGCTGTATGTGCTGAATGTGCAGAAGACATTCACAGTGCAGGTTGGAAAAAGTAAGTCAACCCTTGAATTTAGAAACTTGTAGATTCTCCTTTAGCAGCAACAACCTCCACCGGACATTTCCTGTATCTGCTTATAAGACTGGCACAACGATGAGGAGCATTTCTCCCTATAAAACTGTTTCAGGTTATCAATATTTTTGGGCTGTCTTGATTGCCTCTTCAGGTCATGCCACAGCATCTCAATTGGGTTAAAGTCAGGACTCTGGCCAGTCTTTAGTTGATTTACGTGTGTGCTTTGGATCATTTTCTTGTTGCATCAGCCAACATCTCTTAAGCTTAAGGTCATGGACTGTTGCCCTGACTTTCTTCTGTAAAATGTGTTGATACAGTTTTGGATTCGTTGTTCCCTCGGTGACTGCAAGGCATGCAGGCCCTGAGGCAGCGAAGCAGCTCCTAACTATGATGCACCATGCTTCACAGTTGGGATGTGGGTTTGGTGTTGGTGTACAGTGCCTTTTCCCTCCAAACATAGCGTTGCAAAAAATGGAACCTTTGCCTCATTTGCCCACAGAACATTATCCCAGACGTGTTGTGGAACATTCGGCTGGTTTGGGGTAAACTTGAGACCTTTTTTGGCCAGCAGTGGTTTTACACCATTTTTATGCAGTATCTTTCCTGATAGTGGAGACATGAACAAAGACTTTTGCAGGTTGTAGAGTTTGCTGCAGGTTTTTTGCTGTTACCCCCGGGTTCTTTCTCACCTCTTTCAGGATTTCCCTTTGTGCTCTTGGTGTGATCTTTGAAGGAAACCCACTCCTAGAGAGAGTATCAACAGTCCTGAAATTCCTCCATTTGCAGACAGAGTCTTATCATGGATTGATGAACACCCAGGTCTTTAAAATGCTTGTGTAGTCTTTTCCAGCTTCGTGCATCTCTATAATGTCATCTAGGATCCTGTGAAAGTCGATGGGATCGAGGCATGGTTCACACTAAGCAGCTGTTCTTGAGAACAACAGATTTGTAAGTAACCAGACTTTGTGTCTCTTTACATGAAGGGCAAAACACCCGTACTTCCAATCTGATTCCCAGCTAATTGGAAAGACCTTATTCCACCTGAAGGCTTGCTGTTGATGCCAGGGACTGCGGGGCAGGTCTGGTCCTCCTGCAGGCCGGCCCAGATGGAATTGACCAGCCAGTTTGGTTTTATTAAAGAATTCCACCAGCATCAGTGAGTTTATTCCACCATAGAGAAAGAGGTCCCGGTCCCAGCAGTCCAACATTTTGGAGGGTATTTGGGGTCATTATCTAACCCCATCCAGGTTTAAACAGACCACTTGTCTTCATCAACAGGATACGGAATCAGAACTGATAATGAGGTGGAGTTTAACAGTCCTTCCACCTTAACATTACCCACACCTGTGTGAAGGATATCATTGCTGATGTGCTGTCTAGAGTGTAAACATTTGTTTTCTCTGTGTATATGTTGTGTATTTCGTCTGTGTACCCTTTCTCCAGCTCTTTCTAGCTCTCTCTGTTTTCCTAGGGCCCAGGAGGACCAAAAAAGTTGGAATGGAACTGCAGGAGGTGTGAGGTGTTACGACCCCCAGCACTCTCTCCGGTCCTGATATCAGTGCAGTAGCAGTCTGGGTGGCCAATCAGTTTAGACCTACATGTGGAGGTGTTTGGGTATAACGGTGGGGGGGACGCTTCCTCCCTCCCTCTCTCTCTCTCTCTCTCTCTCTCTCGCACGCTTACACACGCGCATGTGCACACTGACACTCACTCAGTCAGACATCCTCATACTCCCTCATTAGACATCCTCAAGGTGACGATCTATATTTACATTTATAATAAACATAAACTGTTTGCAAAGACTATTTTGTGTCTGTGTCCCTTTGATGTTTTGCTGGTCACACAAGCCAGCCGTAACATTCTGTATGGAAAAAAATAGGAAATTAATAGTGCATTACTAATGACTATGTAAACTTAAAATTTACATCTATTTAAATGACTTTTATAATAATAATGATGATGATGATTGATTCTGATAGATGCGGCTGCAGCAGGTTATTATTATTATTATTATTATTATTATTATTATTATTATTTAAGGTTCAGTGTAATATCACAGGCGTATCCCGAAGCTGTTTCCGTTCACATGGATTACTTGCCATGCAAATCAAAACCTTAGCTATACACGAGTTTATTACTGCAACATAAAATGTGTGTTTGATTAATAATCATAAACTTCTGTTGATTCTAACTTGTACACCTTTGTACTGCGTGCCGTGAAGGCAACAGACTCCGACTTCGAGACAACATATTTGGTCGATCGTAGCACCGTCACATCCGTAATACCTTCACATACATAACCCACATTTACTGAAGCACTTTACTATCAGAAGAGAACCATGAACAAACAGCATCCACAGACACATAACAGATTAAAATGATGACATCAACAAGGTGGGTCACGGGTTTAAAGTGATGGTTGCACAGTCAGGAAGAAGCCTCAGTGCTCACAGCATCAGTGCTTCTTACCTTTAAATGAGTTCCACTGTACACCCATATTAACTTCAGATCAATCAACATACAGACCCCTGAGAAATCTAGAACTCTGACTACAGGCCACTGTTCTGAGGAGAAACACTGGTATGTGCATGTCCTTGAAAGATTTCTGACTGAAATAAAATAAAGAAAGACAAATGCAGTGTCATTAACTACGTTTGTGTCTTTCAGTTTTGTTATTATCCATTTCATCAGTGTGGCAGAAATAACAGATTAATATGAACCCAACGAAAAGAAGGAAACCGTTTAATGACATTACAACCCCGGACACTTACACACTTAACAGCACAACTGAGGGTCATAACTCGTGTGTTGGTCCTAAATATTTCCTCCATTGGTTTAAGAAACATCTCAGAAGCCTGGAATATCACCTGTCCCGACTGGAGAACAACTCAGGACCACTTCAGAACAGAGCTCGCACAATATGACCCGGAAATGTTCATCATCCCCGATTTCAAAACATAAAGTGTACATTTAAAAACAATAATATACTTCGGGACCAGGGAACTACCTTTGGGTCGGTACTGAACCGTGCAGGAACTTTGCAAGCTACGGTTAAAGTTATTGATCTTTGCTAGATAATTAATTAGCTACATAACATCATTACAATACAAGTTTTCACCCATACAATGTAAAAAAGACGAAGTGACTAATTCAATCATGTTTTTATATTGATTTGTAAATATTGCTTGTTATGCTTGCACAATCACAGAACAGTATGGCTTTAATCAACTTATAGTGGAATGGTCTTTTGATGTGCCATTACTGACAGAAACACAGCTTGTGTTCCTGTGTTTAGGCATCCAGGGGTTTTGTTTGTTTGTTTGTTTGTCATGAATTACGTCTGATCACCATCACCCAGTTCTGATCCTTCAGTGAAGCACTTACAAGTCCACAGATCAGTTCTGCTACAAGTCTACTGAGAGGAGTGTTGGATAGATTTGAGGTTGTAATGTCAAAGAAACTGTAGAATTCTTGTACAAATAAATATATTGTTACGCACCTTAGTGTTAGTTCAAACATTTGAACCTTGTGTCTATGACTTTATTTAATTTAAAATACAGTTGTGAGAATATTTTCTGTGAGCAACATGTTTGTATTTCTCACATCAAAAATACAAGTGCACATTTTATACTACAAGTTCTCAGATCAGGTTCCACAAGTTCTCAAATTTTGCAACATCACCTGGATGACTCCATGATTACGTGGACATGTGTGTGCCACTGATGTGACATTTACAGAAGCAGTTCCCAGGACAGCTGCAGCCTGAGCACTCCACACAGCCGAACTTTGTGAAAGAATATTGAGAAGAAAATCGTTATTGAAAGAATGCCGTATAAAATCCTGTTTGGAGACTCAGCAAACACATAAAAAAGGTTCTTGTCACAAAGCACTACGTCTGGCAGAAACCCAACACGCTGTGAACACCATCCCGACTGTGAAACTCTGGGTTCTTCCATGAACAGCTGGACTTATATTGAGGCCATATGACCCTTTAATTGCACACAGGGCGACTCCATTCAACCAATTAAGACACTCCTGATGGTAACGGGTCACAAGAGAACTAATGTAGGGGGTGAATACTTTTGCAGTCACTTAAGTAACATTTACATTTTTAATTTGAAAATAATTTTGCAGACTATATCGATCTCCCCCTCACCTGAGTATTACGGGTTGATTCCTGACATATACTGTATGGTCAAAAGTATGTGCACCCCTGACCATCACACCCAGATTCCAGATGTGCACATACTTTTGGCCATATAGTGTATAATGGCAATTAAGTTCATTTCAGTTCCGGGTTGTGATTCTATACAATGTGGAAATGTTCAAGAGGGTAAATAATTATCCAAGACACTGTGAGTTCTAGCTGTGTTAATGATACACTATTTCATCTGTTAATCTGGAGGGGAACCACAGCTCACTCACTGTACATACATTATTTAATGTTAGCAAAACAGCTGGTCTGCACTCGTATAATCTTAATCCTTGGCAGGAAGTAAAAAGTGTCTAAATGTATAAATATGCTGAATTATTTGGTTTTTATGTTTGTTATATTTTATAGAAGTGTTCATCATTA
>NC_071263.1:30708534-30761034 GCF_023375685.1 Ictalurus furcatus
TTCCCAGTGTCCTATATTGCCAGTCTCCTATATTCCCAGTGTCCTATATTCCCAATGTCATGTATTCCCAGTGTCCTATATTGCCAGGGTCCCATATTTTCCAGTGTCCTATATTCCCATTGTCCTATATTCCCAATGTCATGTATTCCCAGTGTCCTATATTGCCAGGGTCCCATATTTCCCAGTGTCCTATATTCCCAGTGTCCTATATTGCCAGTGTCCTATATTCCCCAATGTAATGTATTTCCAGTGCCCTATATTCCCAATGTCATGTATTCCCAGTGTCTTATATTCCCAGGGTCCTACATTCCCAGTGTCCTGTATTCCCAGTGTCCTATATTCCCAGTGTCCTATATTCCCAATGTCATGTATTCCCAGTGTCCTATATTGCCTGGGTCCTATTTTTCCCAGTGTCCTATATTTCCAGTGTCCTATATTCCCAGTGTCCTATATTCCCAGTGTCCTATATTCCCAATGTCATGTATTCCCAGTGTCCTATATTCCCAATGTCATGTATTCCCAATGTCCTATATTGCTAGGGTCCTATATTCCCCAATGTAATGTATTTCCAGTGTCCTATATTGCCAGGGTCCTATGTTTCCCAGTGTCCTATATTCCCCAATGTCCTATATTCCCAGTGTCCTATATTCCCAATGTAATGTATTCCCAGTGTCCTATATTGCCTGGGTCCTATTTTTCCCAGTGTCCTATATTCCCAGTGTCCTATATTCCCAATGTCATGTATTCCCAGTGTCCCATAGTGCCAGGGTCCTATATTTCCCAGTGTCCTATATTCCCAGTGTCCAGTATTCCTAGTGTCCTATATTTCCCAGTGTCCTATATTCCCAGTGTCCAGTATTCCTAGTGTCCTATATTTCCCAGTGTCCTGTATTCCCAGTGTCCTATATTGCCAGTGTCTTATATTTCCCAGTATCATATTTTCCCAGTGTCCTATATTGCCAATGTCTTATATTTCCCAGTGTCCTATATTCCCAGTGTCCTATATTTCCCAGTGTCCTGTATTCCCAGTGTCCTATATTTCCCAGTGTCCTATATTCCCCAGTGTCCTGTATTCCCAGTGTCCTATATTCCCAATGTCATGTATTCCCAGTGTCCTATATTGCCAAGGTCCTATATTTCCCTGTGTCCTATATTCCCAGTGTCCAGTATTCCCAGTGTCCTATATTTTCCAGTGTCCTATATTTCCCAGTATCCTGTATTCCCAGTGTCCTATATTCCCAGTGTCCTATATTGCCAGGGTCCTGTATTCCCAGTGTCCTGTATTCCCAGTATCCTATATTTCCCAGGGTCCTATATTCCCAGTGTCCTGTATTCCCAGTATCCTATATTTCCCAGTGTCCTATATTCCCAGTGTCCTATATTCCCAGTGTCCTATATTCCCAATGTCATGTATTCCCAGGGTCCTATATCCCAATGTCCCAATGTCCTGACGCCCCGTTAGTCCTGCGTCCTGATTATTTTCATGAACAGACATCATTTCTCAGACCGAAAGGCGTCTCTGTCTGGTACAGCATACCAAATCCAGACATTTATTCAATATGACACGTTCTACATTAAACACAGGCAGTGAAATCATCACCGCCAACCCTCAGTCAGAGATACGAATCAAAACAGACGATTCAATATCACAGTACTCTTTCCTTTTGAAAGCTGAAAAGCTCCCATGTCTATTTTATTTCATTTTATTTAATTTTATTTATAAAAATAGAACAATAACAATGGAGGAAATAAAAAAAACTAAAAGCAAAAGTAGATATACAGTTCCTGATGAAAAACATCCTACAAACACAGTGAGCTGAACGTGATGGTGGGATTAAAGAATGTATATTAAAAAAAATTAAACCCTTAAGGTCCTAGGTGGAAACCTACACTTGTTCCATGTGGAACCATATTTTTCCAGAAGCTAAGAACTCTTACTAATACAACAAACATGATGTGGAATCATGAAATAGAGAAAGAGTGGGATACAACTGGGGAAAACGTCCAGGAACCCTGTGATCAATGTCATAATGGAGAAGTGACACCTACAGGCATGTATTTTGGAAATGTCCAGTCGTTTCTCTGAAGTTTTAACAGATATTTTGGGATTAACATTGGCGACTTGACTTGAGGCTAACACGTTTATTTCTCCTCAATGATGACTCTACAGTTCCATTACAGTTCTAGCATAGAAAGCTACAGTTTACTCACGGTTCCCACCGAAAAGCCTCTCTAAACATGCGTGGTTATCCTATATCCAGGGTTGGGAGGGTTACTTTAAATATGTATTCCATTACAGTGACAAATTACTTCATAAAAAATGTCATCAGTAACGTAATCCAAGTATCACAGCAGGAAAGTAATGTAATCTGATTATTTTTGGATTATTTCAAGGTCACATATGTAAATAAAGTCAAGAGAAAAAGCAATATGATCTAAAATACTTCTATTTAGAGCTTATTTTAGAACTTAAAGACATGTTCCATGATTGGATTTGTTTGAATTAAATAAATAAATAAATAAATAAATAAATAAAAGATCACTGTCGCTGATGCGGGTAACATTACATCACAAAAGCTACGGTGACCGCATTCTGGTTTTCCAAGAAACAGGACACTGTGTCCTAATAGCATGTCTTAATAGCGTTCAAAACACAGTGTTACTGTGAATGCAGACTTTAATACACTGAAAAAAAAACCACACTATTACTGTATCATCACATAAATATGTTCTATTTATAAATAAAATTGGTTTCACTCCGCCCACGTATTACATTTTTTTCCTACATTCTTTTGAATGTCCACGGAATAAAATAAAATATGAGATGCCGCGAGTGAACTTTCTGCATCATTTACACATCTGAATGACGATGTAACACGAAGCAGTGCGGTAAGATGGAATTAAAATGACCTTATGTGGTCATGGGTGTTGTTGCGACTCAGGACAGCCGGCATTCGCTGCTATTGTCGAGCAACTGTTTAACACCGAACACAACAGCACTCCACCTTCGAGCGTTCGCTGAGAGTACACTAACGGTGGAGAGGCAAGGATTTGGCCAACGGTTTCTGCGAGTCTTTTAGAACCGACCAATCGGACTTACAGAGAGGGGTTAAAGAAATGCACACATGCGCACACATGCAGTATTAGACCATAAACACATCATAATGAAACTAAAGCTGAATCCCGGACACTTTCTCAAATTTAGATGCTTTTTTAAGGTCTGAAAAAGAGGACGTACGGTAGGACCCTAACAAAAGCATTTCAGAGAACAATTTGTGTTCATGTCTACCAAAGTAATGCACCAGGAGGTTGCTCATATGAGCCACAACTGGCAGGAGAGAACCAGAACTATAATCAAGCAGCTGTCTACATTGTGTTATGTCAAAAGATTCATTTCTTTGGTTTTAAATGAAAAAAATATATAATCCTGATAGTATTCCCATTTTTTACAAAATGACCTGTAATCTGATTACCTTGTTTTTTTTGTTTGTTGTTTTTTTACGTAACTGTAATGGATGATAATTTTTTAGTTGTTTTATATCCTGATTACGTAACACAGTTACATGTATTCCATGACTCCCCAAGCCTGAGTACATCATAAACATTGAACAGTTTAATCACTGCTTTAATTAACAAGGCTAAAATCACAACAATTCAACCTTGGGACTGGAAACGTAAACCCATAACTGATCTTCTTAAAGGTGCATTAGGTAAGATTGTGTTGGTGGAAAAGGTCTGTAATGGTTAAACAGATGGAGTTAAATAAGATTTGAATGATTTTTTAAGTCATTGAGCCCACCCCCATTTCCATTCATGTACACAAAGCTCCGCCCCCAAAACTTATGGTTCTCCAAGTGTGTAGCCAAAAGAAGCTTATCGAAATATACCCAGACATTCTGGACCAGAAGGCAGGTTACTAAACGGCGTTTTTCTCAGCTACGTAATACACACAATGGCTTAAATTACCCATAGACAAGCAACGATGTGTGAAATGTGTGCAGCTGTGTTTATGTACAACTCTGTCCACTGTTGCATCAGCTGATCTGAATGACCTCTAAATTATATGTGTGTGTGTGTGTGTGTGTTACAGTAAACTACTAAGTGGTGTGATGAAGTGGAGTTACTGTTACCACCCAAAATTGATTATTTTCCAGTAACAGAACATCTCCAGGTGTTTTATTCCTCTTATACCACAGCAATTCGCCAACGATTACTAAATAAACGATTTTTGTTTATTAAAGAAAATTGTCATATTTTTCATTCATCTATATAGTTATGTATATCGACAAAAAACAAGAAGAAGATAGGGCTTTCTCGTGTGAAGAGACCAAAATCGAGATACTACGTTTGTGGAAGTTTCAAAGCATTGAGTTAACGCATGTCATACCTCAAACAACACTCATCCCTACAGTGAAACACGATGGTGGCAGCATCGTGCCCCGAGGATGAAAAACATCCTCCTAACATAGAACCTAGGCGTCTTGTTAAAATTGAAGGGAGAACGTATGGAGCAAACTACAGGGAGATATCACAAGTGAAATCCCTTCAGTCTGCTTCAGGGAGGAACTTCAGCAGGACGCCGGTCCCAAACTCAAGGCCAAAGCGATGCAAAAACAAAAAGGTGAATGTTCTACAGAGGCCAAGTCAAAGTCCGGATCAGAGTCCCGTTGAAAATCTGGGGCACTGCCTGAAAATTGCAGTCAACAAACAACATCCAACGAACCCTAAGAACCTGGAGGAAATGTACCAGGAGGAACAGTGTGCAGAGCTGGTAGGAACTTCACCGTCCACAACACACGTAATCATGTTACTGCAGCAACAGATTATACTAGGTAATAGTATGAAGGGGGTGAATACTTATGCAAGCAGCATTTTTCAGTTTTTAATTTTTAAAAATAAAAGATCTGCTGATAAATAATGAATCTGGACTTGGAGCAGATTGGTTTGCATTAAAAACACTGACTGGAACAATCTGTGTGAGTGTCATTTCTAATCCAGACAAATCTGATGACTTTTAAGGGGGGGGGGGGGGGGGGTGAATACTTTTTGCTAAAACACGATGAGATAAGATGAGATGAGATGAGATAAGATGAGATGTGCTTTATTGTCCATTCAGGGAAATTGTTCTTCATGTTTTGAGTGAAAACACACACACTTGTACACACAGCACAGTCACACACACATTCACATACACACATCACACACACTAGTGCCATCATTCGAGTTAAAACGACAGTGTTTCACACAAAGCCACCCTATTGCTTAACCCTGCGGTGATCGCACGATCCCGTTATTGTTATACAACGTCACAGTTATTGCACAACCCCATCATTTATTCATCCGTCCCGCAGTTATTACAGTTTTAAATTGATCTAAAAGAGAAACCGAGAAGAATCTATAATAGATGTTAAACAAACAAACAAACACATTTTTGTGACGTAGCATGTGAATATAATTATATAAATCGAGTTGTAAATGAAGACCACTTGTGTGTGTGTGTGTGTGTGTGTGTGTGTGTGTGTGTGTGTTGTGTAATGTCGCATGTCCTGATTTTCTGATTTGACCCAGATGCAGTTTAACTCTCGGTCAAATAAACATTACGTTCTGATTCAAGGTGAATCGTGTTTACCTGACCATGCCACAATTCAGGTTGTGTGTGTGTGTGTGTGTGTGTGTGTGTGTGTGTGTGTGTGTGTGTGTATCTGTGTGTGTAATTGAACCTCAAATTCCTCACTTTTCACATAGTATTAACTCAAGAAATCTGGAAATATGAAGAATTCACAACGTTAAAGTCCATAAATGAAGTGATGTGTAATAAAGTGGAATGACACAGGAAAAAGTATTGAACACGCTAGCTGAAATGTATTTAATACTTAGTGGAGAAGCCTTTGTTTGTAATGACGCTTCAGGACACTTCCTGTATGAAGAAATTAATGGTCGCAGTATTCGGGTGTGATTTTGGTCCGTTCTTCTAAACATATTGTCTTTAAATCTCGTTCAGTTGGATTCGAGTCAGGTGAGTGACTGGGTCATTCTAACACCTTGATTTTTTTTCTCTGAAAACAATTGAGAGTTTCCTTTGCTGTATGCTTTGGATCGTTGTCCTGCTGGAAGCTCCACCCACGTCTCATCTTCATCATCCTGGTGGATGGCAGCAGATTATTCTCAAGAATCTCCCGGTAAAGGCCTCCATTCATCGTTCCTTCAGTTATATGAAGTGTTCCAGTACCATGTGATGAAAAACAGCCCACACCATGATGCTTCACCTCCACACTTCACTGTTGGTGTAGTGTTTTTAGGGTGAAGTGCAGTGCCATTTCTTCTCCAAACATGGTGTGTAGTATCACAGACAAAAAGTTCAGTTTTGCTCTCGTCTGACCAGACTACACTCTCCCAGTATTTCACAGGCTTGTCCAAATGAGTTGTAGTAAACTTTAAACAAGCTTCAACATGCCTTTTCTTTAGTAATGGAGTCTTGCGGGTGAGCGTGAGCAGTGGAGTGCATTGTCTATTGTTTTCTCTGTGACGATGGCACCTGCTGCCTCCAAGTGTTTCTGGAGCTCTTTCCGAGTGGTCCTTGGCTCTTGTGCTACTCTTCTGACTATTCTTCTGACTCCCTGGTCAGAGATCTTGTGAGGAGCTCCTGTGCGTGGCCGGGTGATGATGGAGTGATGTTGCTCCCACTTCTGGATAACGGCCCCAATGGTGCTTACTGGAGGATTCAGAAGTTTAGAAATATGTCTGTATCCGATTCCATCAATATGTTTCACAACAATAAGGTTGTGAAGGTCTTGGGAGAGCTCTTTGCTTTTACCCATCATGAGATGTTTCTTGTGTGACACCTTGGTAACGAAAAGCCTTTTTATAGACCATCAATTTACTAACCCAACTGATATTAATCTGCACAGACAGAGGGTGTCATTACTTACGGGTTTCAGCTGGTTCCTTGCCTTACCTTGCCTTTTTCTTAGCGTGTTCAATACTTTTCCTGTGTCATTCCTCTTTATTACACATAACTTTATTTATGGACTTTAATGTTGTGAATTCTTTATATTTCCAGATTTCTTGAGTTAATACTGACGTCTGGTGAAAATTTCATGTGAATAACCTGATTGGAAATATATTCACTGAAAAACATGTGGACACGTCCAATACTTATTTCCCCCGCTGTACATATTTATTAAACAACACGTCGTATCTTCTATCTGTTTATTGTTATAAAAAATGAGTTCCTGTTGTCACTTACGTTATAGCAGCTACTGTATGTCAGTCTGTCCAGGATTTCACTCAGTTTTTTGGTGATTTGAGAATCTTCGGGTTACGCTTCTTGGAGAGAACTTCACAGTATCAACGGTACTCCCTGTGAATGAGCGGTTACTATAGAAACGATAACGTATTAGAACGAGCGCATTAACTATAAATAAACCCGTGATGTGCAGCTGCGCTACTGTCAGAGCCGCTGTTCAAGAGAATCAATCAACACCTCCTGACCAATCACGATCCAGAACTCAACAGCTCTGTAATATTAAACTGCTGAGATGCGAGTATAAAACACGTAAAAGCCACCTTACACACACACACACACACACACACACACACACACACGCAAGAAACAAACCCTTCCTGTATATCCACAAGTGTTTATTCATTGACACCACATCAAATCAATAGGAGACCATCCAGGCAAAAATGAGCAACACATTTTTAAAGCAAATCCATATAGCAGCTATAAATTCCACACACACACACACACACACACACACACAAATCCACAAACACATGAACACATTGACCTCAGAGCTACAGAGTGGAATCATTCTGAAATTGTATATAAATAAACATTGTAAATCTTTGTTTAACCCTTCAATGTGAAGGAGAATCTCAGGCACAGCTCTTCCTCCATTTTGTGCTGGAGATTTTCTGTTCTTTTGCTGATTTTATGTCCAGAGTCCATTACAGCTGCTTGAAAATAATGTAAAATCATACAGATTGATAAATATGAGAGTATGACAGTATAACATGATAAAGAAATATCCGTCTGTATACACCGTGAAGTCGCAAACAAGAACAAAGGTGACAATCATACATTTCAGTTCTGATGAATGACTGAAGGCTTTCTTGCATCTTCTCGCTTTATTAAGTCGATACGTGGTGTTTTATAGCTTATATCTTGGAAACTCATTAGTGGTACTTGTTTGCGTGTCACCAGTAGGTGGCGCCGATCCCCATCATCAAGCGATTAATCTCGCTAGAAAACCTGCTGCGCTTTTGCTGGCTTCCGAATCGATCGCGCGAATCCACCTCCTCGGTTTTATCCTTCTCGTCATCGTGCGTCGTCACGAGCGCGTAATTCTTTCCGTTGTTGTTGTCCCAGTGCGTTTCCTCGCCGCTGGTGTAGCTAACGCAGAACTCCACGCTATCCCGCGGCGGCACACATGCTGGAATTTCGACGGCGAAGGAGAACGTGTCGGTGTCCCTGCATCCGCAGACGTCGTTCATGAACGTGCACGCCACGTCTCTGTGGTTTTTCCACGAGTCGAAGGTGATCCGAACGTGGACGGATTTCTCGAAGGACAGATTTCGCACTTTAATCGTCCCCGTTAGCGTGCGACCCTGCAGCGTGCAGCTCTCCAGACACACCGAGTTCTTCATCAGACGATTCCGGAAGTCCAGGTAATCTGCCGCAGGTTGCCGAAACTCCAGGATTCTGCTTTGGACAGGATAAAGACCGCCCTCTAGCTTCGGGACGTGGAACTCCAGCGACGAGTCCGGTTTTTTATTTTCGCACGGAGAGAAGACACGGACTGCGGTCAGCGACATGCCTTTAGAGTCGGCGAACACCACCTTCTTCTTAGCTTTGTTTTCGGGAGCCTGCCAGGCGTGGCATGCCGGATTCAGACTGGTGTCGTGGGTGTTTTTGGTGTTGATGCAGGGACGCAGAGGTTTGCAGTGGAAGTTGATGAGATTCCTCGCCCTGTAGTCCTTGTACGAGCTGAAGAAGCTGTGCAGAGGTGGAGAGTGTGTGATGTAGAACTGCATGGCCATGTCCACTGGCATGATCAGACGCGGGTTTATTGGCCGGAGGTCGTGGAGGACGCTACGCACACACGCACACACACACACACACACACACACACACACACACAGAAATGATAATAAAATTTAAAACAAAAAACTCAATTTAGCATAACACACATTGTGTTGTACATGTTTAGATTTAAATATTTAAATCAGGTATTTAAGTCAGGTTTTTATGCAAACACTAAATTATAGTACAGTAAGTATAGCGCTGGCTGACTAAACAATAACATTTTAATATTGTGATAAAATTACAGCAGGTTTTTTTTCTTTCTAATAAATTGAATTACAAACGGACTGAAAGTAGAAGTTAGTAGTTCAATTTTTTTGCTACTAATCTTTAAAATTGCATGTTAGCTTTTTTTATTCTGCTTTTCTGTGTTCAATATTTTTAAAACTATATATCACAATCCATATGATATCTTTATAATATCGTCCAGCCCTAGTGTTTATTTATACATCATTAAGAGCACTGTTTATTCCTTTTCGAATAATAATAAAAAATTATTAACCACTGAGCACCCATTAATAAATGTGAGTGTTTTAATTATTATTATTATTATTATTATTATTATTATTATTATTATTATTATTATTATAAAAGGTACTTTAAAGGACTTCTCAAACATTGAGCAAAACAGTTTTGTAGATATAATTTCAGAGCATGTCATAACAGGTTTATCAGCAACATTACCTTCAATAAGCTCTTAGAGACAGATCAGACTTTCTGAAACTTTCTTACCTGGCACTTTATTAGACACTTGAAACACTCCTGTGTGTGTGTAAAGTCTGAGTCTGCCCTGTTAGCTCTCCTCACTCCGCCGTGTACAGTCTGCACACACACCCCCTGCGCCCTCCGGACCCTTTATACCGCCTCAGTCTCTCCCTCATTTACATATTCAACAAGTCCAACCAATAGTAGCTGCGCCACGTGCGGCTCTGACTAATCAGCTCACAGGTGTGCGCGTGTCCGTGTGCAGGTTTTCCCCCTTCATTTGCATATTTCGCAAATCGGACCAATAGAACAATATCCTCCAGAACCGTGTAAAACTACTGCTTAATATAAACCCATGAAGCCATGTATGTGCTATTATTGACAACATGTGAAATATAGAGAGAGAGAGATAGAGAGATAGATAGATAGATAGATAGATATTCTATCTTTACACAGTGTTTATATTTTACATTTATCCTGCAGCCCAGAGCAGAGAAAAATATTTCTATAATATTATTCAGTTTACATAAAATCTTACATAAAATAAAAACAAACAACACAATTACTACAAACCCTATGGTTTATATTATTATTATTATTATTATTATTATTATTATTATTATTAGTATTAGTATTGATGTTATTATTATCATTATTATTATTATTATTATTATTATTATTATTATATTAATATTAATAATATTATTATTATTATTATTATTATTATTATTATTATTATTATGTTATTAGAATTCTTTATCAGAGCTGATAAGCGCTGCTGGTTGCCATGCCAATACGATTAGAAAATGACAGCAAATGCCATTAGGTTAAAGAGACGTTTCCACGTGTGTTGAAGCGGGCTCAGTATTTTGGTTCTGTTGTCATACCTTCAGGTCGTGATCAGTATATACATGGTCCATGTGTCTCTGCACATCAGTACTTTGACCTGTATTGACCGAGGCTGACTTTCACATGTGGGCCAACATGTCAGGAAAGAGAGAGAATACACACAGCCTACTGACAGGAAAAGTTGAATTTAGCCTCCTGAGATGAATAATTAACTATGAGCATGGCCTACATACCGATAGCATGGAGAACCCAGAGAAATGTGACTGCTTTAAAACACAGGAATAAAATAAAAGAATATGTTGAAAAAGAATATGTGTATATGCTATATATGTGTGTGTGTGTGTGTGTGTGTGTGTGTGTGTGTGTGTGTGTGTGAAAAAAGTGTCTACAGTAGTAAACTTTGATCTGAGTTTGTGAGTGTATTTACTATTTGTTTCTTTACATTAGAAATCTCACCCACTCGGTCAAATACAGACTATATAACACAATAAATTACACGGAGAGGTCATTAAATAACATCACACGGACAGTAATAAACACATTACAACATCACGTACGAGCAATATTCCGTTGTTCTAAAGAATGAATGAATCAGTAGTCCTGATAAATTTGGTCTAAGAATAGAAATTATAATTAAACTGTAATTAACATTTGGTTTACTAACTTATACACTGCTAAAATTGTACATGAAAGCGGAACTGCATCGCTCTTTCTCTCCCTCAATTTGTTTTTGTAGTATTTAATCTCATCAGAGGATTTGATTAGCTTCCTGTTCCCAAAAAGCACTTATAAAACTCTCTAATGCCACAAAGCATGTGTTAGAAGCACCTGGTTGATTAACAATGGAAGCCTGATGGATGATGAGTCATGATGGATGGTCCATCATCGCCTCCTCTGAAGCACTGACGCATAGATCCATTAACAAGCTTCATTGTTTTCAGTTCTGTTTCTTTTTAGTAAAAAAAAAAAAAAAAGCTCAGGATTTTCTTTCCCAGGTTCCCCGTGACCCTGAAGAAGGAGTAAGCGGTAGAAGATGGATGGATGGATGGATGGATGGATGGATATACTTATTTAATTAAATGTCAGACTTCTCTAACATTAGATTTTCAGTGCGCGGTGAAGATAATTAACCACAAAAACATTTTTATCATGACCTTTTTCACACTTAGCATGGGGTGCCAATAATTTTGGAGCACCTTAAATGGTTAACTGCGATTAAAGAAATATCGTTATATGTTACATGGAATAAAACATGACGAGGTCGTGACGCGACCCGATATGAAGCGGAGTCGCTCTTACCAAACCAAAGTGTTATTTTCCCCAAGTGTTTTATTCCTATTATTCCACAGCAATTCACCAACAATTAGGATTTTTTATTTATTAAAGAACCGCTCATCATAATTTTTCTGTACTTATATTAACATTTAATGTTGTGGAGCATCTTAGTTAGTTAGAATCGAGCTAGTTTTTGTTCTTACTTACGTTATAGCAGCTATAAACAGAGCACTGTAATGCAAAACGTATCGGAACAAGTGCAATCTTTTACGGTGTTGAAATTAATCAACACCGTCTGACCAATCACAACCCAGAACTCAACAGTGCTGTGGTGTAAACAAATGCTAATGTTCAACATATTATAACATTATAACAGGACTGATCATACAGTACATGTATGTTATTCTGTCATTGACTAATCATTTTAGAAATGAATTCATTTGAAGGACAATGACCTGCTGTGACCAGGAGGATTATTTTTTATCTATTGCACAATTCTGTCATCAGAAAGTTTCTGCGATTGGTGACATGCCAGGATTCTGTAGTTTTTCTTTTGTTTGTTTTGTTTTTTTGGCACAGTTGTTGAGAAAACTGGGGAATTGCTGCTCTTTTGGTGCTGGTGTGTGTGTGTGTGTGTGTGTGTGTGTGTGTTGAAGCCAAGTCCACTTATGTCATGGCTTTGTCCTTGGTGTGTGATGAAAGTTGGATGAAATAAGAGAAGAGCTGCAGGAGTCCGGTAGTGTTAACATCAGCCGTATTTTAAGATGAGTGAGACGATAAATTGAGAGTTGTAGCCATAGCAGCAACGTCATCCTCTGCACTAAGGTGCTTAATCTACACTGGGCTGTATATATATATATATATATATATATATATATATATATATATATATATTATTTATCTATAAAAAATAATTGATAGTAATGATATTTATTATATTTCTAATAATTTATGCATCCAAATAAAAATAGCTTTTAACACAAAATTGCAAACCTAACGCACATTATGTTCGCCATTATAAGTTATAACAACACTGTTACTAGGCAACTAAAGCCCTATCCGGAGGGGGTTAAATTTACCTGGGGTACTGGGGTAATTTCCTTAATTTGCGTCATTTTACAGGCGCTCGTCTGAGGTTTTATTTTTGTCAGGATCGGCCATGTTGGTGTTTGTCTCCTCTAGGAAAATTACAGGCTGAATTACCTTCTGTTTTTCATCAAGCTCAGTGCTCCTCTGATCATTTTAGTCCAGATACATGTCTGTGATCTTCTATGCGGACGTCACGTCGTGCTAATTTCATAATGAGCGCATCAGCGCCCCTTTTCCAGATATTAATCACAGCAAACCATGGATGCTTCTTGTATACTTTTTTTCATTATTGTTTTGTCGTATTTTCAAATTGTTGCTGGAACTTTGGTTTGCCCCAAACTGAACTAAGAGAGCAGCGTCTCGTCTCCGAACGCCATGTTGTGAATGGAGCGTGATCACGTGACCACGTGATGCAACCATCGGGTTCGTGGAAAATAAAACCCACTAGAAACTCACTCCTCCTGTGGTCATTTTATTGCTGTCTCGATGTGAGACTTTTATCACATAGGAGACGTGTAAAAACATTTATTACCGACGTCCCCTTGATGAACTAATCCAATCCGAATAGGGCTTAAGAAATAATCACGCTAAGCATTAGCTGGAAATGAACGAGGCTCAGATTTAGCTAGTTAACACATAGCTCGTCATAGTAAGTCATTTATACAGACCGTGTAAAGATGCAGTGACTGAAAATCAGACAGAATCATCCGGAACATCAACATTCACCTCAGATCTTTTGGTAAATTGCCAAGAAAAATCTCACAATCGTAAATTACACAGTAACTACATTTAGCATGAACTGCTAACAAACTTACAACACTATCTGAAAACGTTGACCTCTGTTGTATCAAAATTTGCCTATTACCCAAGGACAATTAATATTTAACATAGAAACAGACACTCACATACATTAACCAGTTGGAGGACGAAAGTAAGACACCAAGCCCGTGAGTGAGGAGAGGCAAGGGTCCGAGTTTATTGTTGCATGAGATCACACAGTTGAGACATCAGGTGAACATCCGTTCTTACAGTCCTCCAGCCCAGTGAATTCTCAATAAGATTACATATTACTCATACTAAGTCTCCCTCGTGTTTATTTCACGTATATTTTATATACAACACCTCTCCTTTGTTGAATATCGCAAATCACGAGCTGTTCATGAGGAAATTTCTATCAGATTCTTTCTGGTTATGTCTTTATTTCATTTTATTAGTTTATGTGACTAATACCATGCTGTTGCTAATGCTACACATCCTTATTTTATTTTCCTTTTTGTCTGAAGTCTGAAGTGTTCATTATTCAGACTCCATTCACACGTGATTTCGTAGTGAATTTCAGGGTTTAATAAACACAATAAGGTTTAAACAGTTTAATATTAAAGTGTGAAACTTCCTCATTAAAACACTGAGGGAAATTTCGAGAATTCCAACTGCCCGCAGATGACGTCATAACGGCCGTTTCAAAGCAGCGGACCAATCAGCAGCTTTGTTTCAGCTTGCCCTCAGTTGAACTGCACGATCAGCAGAGTCCTAATAACACACACTCATTATAATCACACGCTGTCTCTTTACTTCTGAATATTTATTTCTTATTCATGTTTTCTTTCTTATTATTTTACTCTGTAGTTCTGTGGGTTTTTTTTTCTTTTTCCCTCCTGCCTTTCATCCATCACGTCATTACTTCAGTCATATGGAGTAACTCTTTTCTAATACAACCGTAAGGCTTTTATTAGAGTTCTTTAACATATTTAATTAATTATTTCATTTCATTCATTCTTTTATCCCTCCGTATTTCCACCTCTGCGCAGTTTATAATATTAGCTCAGGCTCCTGTGAGCTTGTTTTCTGTCCATGCTGCAGTGAGGCGTGTTCACCAGCAGGTGGTACTGTTGTATAGTACTGATGTGTCGTACGCGAACAAGTCGGCTCGTTGAGTCGGCTCTTTTATGAGAACGCTGA
Source organism: Ictalurus furcatus (assembly GCF_023375685.1). NCBI lineage: Eukaryota > Metazoa > Chordata > Actinopteri > Siluriformes > Ictaluridae > Ictalurus > Ictalurus furcatus. Next base: position 30,723,500 of record NC_071263.1, read on the forward strand.
GAACCATCTTGCACATATATACGAGACTCTTTCTTTCTTTTTCTTTACAGATTGTTCCTTTGTTACGCTTACAGTGTCGTTTTAAAACGTTTTAATAGAAACCTGCGTCTTACCTGTTCGTCAGTGTGAACGATGAGTCGTGTATTTGACTCTCAGTTGTGAATATTTCCATCTAAAATGGTCCAAGCCAGAGAGGACATTTTAGGGATTAAAACTCATTATGAGTTGTGTAAGCAGTGCTTCTGATGCTGAGTGTGGTCTCGGTGCTTTCACTTTTGATTACACAGATGATTAATCTTTTAACAACTTCATATTTATTATTACTGAAAGTGTCAGATCCTCATCCTGGTGCAGAGCACAGATGGGGTTCAGAGAGTTCATAACAAAACAGCTTCAGTCGAGGGATTTGAACTCACAGCCTTCCGGTCATTATGACCACAGAGTGTGTGTAAATATATCATTAGCTTTCTTCATTTCGAACTTCATTTCAGACAGGATTGAAGTGGAATATTGAGTTTATATCATGCATACATAGTCTAAATAACCGCCTGTAAATGAGCCTCTCCTGTGCTGTTCTAGACATGTGTGTGTGTGTGTGTGTGTGTGTGTATGTGTGTGTGTATGTGTGTGTGAACAGTCTGCTGATTTTTAAGACTGTATTATTCAGACTTTACCTGCAGTATTGATTGTTTGAAGGGATGCCTGTGGATGATATCTCAAGAGGACACACACACACACACACACACACACACACACTTTTTACAGCAGTGTGAAAGATCGCGTTGTTCATCATGATTAAACATTTTCATATTTATATTTACACCTATCAGCCATAGCATTAACACCACTGACAGGTGAAGTGAATAACGTTGATGATCTCGTTACCGTGGCTATAATAGTAATGGTTATAATGGGAATTGTATTGGTTTTAATGGAAACTGTAATGGTCCCTGTGGGTCTCTACTGGTAATTTCTTGCCTTCTATTGGTGGCATGTTATGTCTAGTAGATACCATTAAGGACTGATGACGGTAATGGTTTTAATGGTTAGCTGATGGTTTGTAATGGTATTTGTAATGGAAACCATTAGAATTTCTGTGATGGTTTCTGTTGCATCAAATTTAGCAAAAGCAAAAGGAAGGGAAAATAAAGGAATGGAAAACCTCGTCTTAAACACGAATACTTAGTTTATTGACCATTAGAAAAGATTTACAAAGCTGAAATAAATCGTTTAGTCAAAACACTACATATACAATGAAATCACACCAGTAATGCTTTGCTAAGCTAAGCCATGCTAATTATATAAGACTGCGTAGCATTCTAACTTCCTCTTCCAAAGTTGTTAGCTTAGCGCTGTATCCTAAATGCTAGCGTGCAACTAAAAAGCTGCTATTAACATTAATACAAACAAAAGAGCGCTAAAAAAGCTTTGTACTTTGTGCTAATGTAACCTGTTAGCTAATGTGCTAATTAGCGATTAGCACGCATGATTAGCGTACTACTTAAATCAGCACACTTAGCTACATCCTGATAGAAGATACTGGGACGCTAAACACATCAGCTCAGTTGCTATCTTAAAGTAAATTTAGCTAGCTTTTTTGCGTGTTTTTCTTCATTTTATTCACTTTAATTATTTTAATTAAAATGAACTAACACTCTTGGTGCATTGTGGGTAAAAACATGATCACTCTGCAACTGAGAATAACTTCATATGAGCATCAGGAAGTTTTGTTGGAATGGGCTCTGTGTGCTAGCATTTTCCTAAAATACAACGCTAATTAGGCATGACTAGCATTTAGGACAGAGGCTAGTTTCTGTCAAATATACGAGGTGAAATAAAAAAAAAAGCACACAACATCAACAACAACAACAATAACAGGAAGTGGGAAGATTTATGATTAGCATTTTTAAAAAGAGTGACAGAAATGTTCTTGCTAATACTCAGCTGTAATTTAATGCTAATATTTAGTGCTAGTTTTTCCTCAGCAGCTTGCAGCTGACGGTTTTCCTCACAGCAGTGAATTCTGATTGTGTGAACGTGTTACACAGTGACGTGTCAGTGGGAGTTAATATATTTAACGTGAATTATCTTGTAACATGTATTTTCCCAGAAGGTTAATATTTTTTACAGGAGCTTGGTGAAGAAGTGGCAGAAGGGATCCCATCCTTCCGCACAGTAGCTCTCCGTTTCCGCTTCTCCGTCCGACATCCCTTCGTCTCTCATCATAAGCTCCTCGTCTTTCTTCTCCTCCTTGTCCCTCACCAGCTTCATGTGGGAGGTGTTTGGGGCGTTTTTGCACATGTTGGCCTTCAGCACTTTTATTCCTTTGCAGCTCGATTGCCTTTTCAGCTTCCCTAAAACCTGCTTCCAGTATTGCGTGGGTTTGTCTACGTAGGCGGGGCATTCGTTCGGTTTTCCCTTAAACTCACACTCGTAATTGGTGGACTCAAGCACCGCCTCCTCTGAGTGGGTGGAGCATTTGATCTGGAGCACCATGTTGTTTTTGCCCTCTCGAGTTTGCCAGGTGCAGCGGTCGCCATTTTTAGTGCTCAGGTCTCCGGAGCTCAGGATTTTGTCCTCGCCGGACTTCTGCTTCGTCTTCTTTTTCGCTTCGGAAGGTGAAACGAAGACGAATAAGACGAGGAGGACGAGAAAGAACAGTTTCATCAAACGAGGCATGAGTGCGGACGGAGAAACCTGCAAGCAAATGAGAAAACAAGATTACACTGCTGAGTCCTGGACTGTGATTGGTCAGAAGGTGGTGATTAGTTTTCTATTCACACGTTTATATTAACACGCTCATTGTAGTACGTTATGGTTTCTATAGCAACAGCTCATTCAAAATTCAGCTGATTTTTAAAAACATGTTTTTAAAGATTTCTTAAAGTAGGGAGACATTTATTATTTAACGTGTATGGAAGGAGTCTCCAGTGTCAGCGCTGTGTCAGAGGTAAAGCTGTAACTTTAAGTTTTCCCACAACTTCAGAACAGAGGAGTTTACACTTCTTTGCTCTTTCTCACTGCTGTTTTTGGTCATAGTAACGTGGAGAGAGAATAAAGAGAGAGAGAAGAGAGAGAGATTAAAGAGAGAGGTGGTGAGGGAGCGAGTGTTTATAGCTGCTATAGCAAAAGTGAGAACAGGAACTCACTCGCTTCCACAACACTACATGTAACAATAAATGGATAAAAAAGTATGACATGCTTTTACTTTTTTATGAGTATTTTACTGTAACAGCAACACACACACATACATACACACACACGCACACACAAATACATGCACACACACGCACACACAAATACACACACACACATGCACACATACACACACACACAAACACACACACGTATACATACACACACACGCACACACAAATACATACACACAAACATGCATACATACACACACACGCACACACAAATACATACACACACACATACACACACATGCACATACATACACACACACGCACACACAAATACACACACGTACACATACACACACACAAACACACACACATGCATACATACACACACATGCACACACAAATACATACACACACACACACACATGCACACATACACACACAAACACACACACATAAATACACACACAAATACACACACATACATACACATACACACACGCACACACACATGCACATACATACACACACACACACATACATACTCACACACACACACACATACATACATACACACATACATACTCACACACACACACAGACCCACACACACACAGACCCAGATATACACACACACACAAATACACATATACATACACACACATACAGACAGCCTCACACACACATACACACACACCCACACACACACAGACACACACACACGCACACACACACATGCACACACGCACACATGCACACACATACACACATACACCCACACACACACACGCACACATGCACGCACGCACACGCACACACATACACACACACGCACACATACACACACATGCACACACACATGCACATACATACACACACACACATACACACACAGACACACAGACCCAGATATACACACACACAGCGATACACACATACACACATACACACACATACATGCATACACACACACATACATACATACATACACACACATACAGACAGACTCACACACACATACATTCACACACACACGCGCACATACACACATGCACACACATGCACACACACACACACACACACACATACACACACACACACACATACACAAACACACATACGTATATACAAACATATACACACATACATACACACACACACGCACATACAAACATGCACACACACATACACACACATACACACACACATACGTACATACAAACATACACACATACATACACACACACACACATACACACACACACATACAAACATGCACACACACATACACACACATACACACACACATACGTACATACAAACATACACACACATACACACACACATACATACACACACATACATACACACACACACATGCACACAGTGGTTTGTATATAAATATGAGGAACAAAATTACTTACAGAATTAAATCTTTAAAGCAGAAATATTACACAACACTAAATTCAGATGACAAAAAAATGATAAGAAACACAACATTTTTATTAATACAAAGTACGAGAGCAGAAATATTATAGCATGTTATATATTATGTTATATTATATGATATTATATGATATTATATTATATTAATTTTAAATACGTATATCCACGAAGTGTATGAGTCCCAAACACTCGGCAGAAACTACAGAAAAGATCACAGTTTATTATCAGAGTATTTCGATGATATTCTCTGTTTGGGATTGGTGCAGGTTAATCTCTAATCTAAGATGATTTTCAGTGCATTTAAAGAAATATCTAACGTGGTTTGATTTGAAAGTTTACCGTCCGTGTTTTTACTCACCCAGAGCGAGAACTCTTCCTTCTGGACCGTGAGAGCCAGATGGCCGGATAAGAAAGAAGGAGGAGGGACGCAGAAAAAAATTAAGAAAGAAAGAAAGGGAGTGAAGGAAAAGGGGGGGGGGGGGTTGGGGGGGATTTAAGGTTCAGGGAAAAAAGGAGCCTCAGTTTCTTCCCTCCATCGGGGTTTGAAAACAAGTGGACCCCCACCAAGGTTCCCCTCGTTCCACTAGTTTGCTGTCTCTCTCTCTCTCTCTCTCTTCGTTCTCACAGGCCTCTTGCTTTCTCATGTGGAAATGTTTTTCGAGTTATAAACGTTAAATTGCTGTTACGCAACCGAGTCGTTAAATACAGAAAGTTTCTAATAAAAAAAATAGAAATCAGTTCTATACACGGGCCCATGAAAATGATCCGAGTAGATTTGATAGTTTTGATGTTTTGTTGTTTGTTTGGATTAGCGCTGGATAAAGTCACTATGAAAGATAATAATAATAATAATAATAATAATAATAATAATAATAAACTTTATTTTATAAAGCGCCTTTAAAGCAGCTTCTCAAAGCGCTGAAAGACTCAGCAGGGGTAAAAGAGGTCAAAGTTCAACTGTGTGTGTGTGTGTGTGTGTGTGTGTGAAAAGAAAAGGAGAGCATGTGTGTGTGTGTATTATAGAAAATATTTATGAAGTGTAATCAATGTGTAACTAACATTTAGAATTATTACTTAAGTCTAATCTAATCATCAATATTAGTTAAAAAGCATAATCTATATGTTTAATCAATATTTAGAAACATAATCTAAATCCACACAACACTGTTTGATCAAGTTCTATTCCGAGCGTGTATAGAGTTAGGTGAATGCTGTGTCTTACTGAACAGTGATAGTTTTTCAGCCTGCACCTTTCTACACAGCAATACACTGACATTAGATGTTTATTATTTATTAAGATGTTTTTCGATAAATACTTGCGCGGTTTTCCTACGAGTCGCCTGAGACGGTGTTTGTCCTCATAAAAGCTCCTCCAAATCATGAACTAAATTAAGAAAAGAGGGTTTTTAGATCTTAAAAAATGAAAACTGCTTGCAGAATACGTGTGTGTGTGTGTGTGTGTGTGTGTTGTAGTGTTTTTGAGCAGTGTGTCTGCGGTGTCCGAGTGGAGAGAAGGACTCGGGAAGGACTGAATACTGAGGAATGTGCGCTGACACTTAAACATTAAGAGTGTTATTTTACAGTGAAGTTTTCAACAGCCTCAGGACAGAGTTTACACTCTACTCTTTCTCACCGACACCATAAACTGTGATTACTGACTTATTAACATGAAGAGAGAGAATAAAGAGAGAGAAGAGAGAGAATAGAGAGAGAGAATAGAGAGAAAATAGAGAGAGAAAATAGAGAGAAAATAAAGAGAGAGAGAATAAAAAGAGAGAATAAAGAGAAAGAATAAAGAGAGAAAATAGAGAGAGAGAATAAAGCGAGAGAATAGAGAGAGAGAATAAAGAGAGAATAGAGAGAGATAATAAAGAGAGAGAATAAAGAGAGGGAATAAAGAGAATAAAGAGAGAGAGAATAGAGAGAGAATAAAGAGAGAGAATAAAAAGAGAGAGAATAGAGAGAGAGAATAGAGAGAGAGAATAAAGAGAAAGAATAAAGAGAGAGAATAGAAAGAGGGAATAAAGAGAGAGAATAGAGAGAGAGAATAAGGAGAGGGAATAAAGAGAGAATAGAGAGAGAATAGAGAGAGAATAGAGAGAGGGAATAGAGAGAGAATAGAGAGGGAATAGAGAGAGAGAATAGAGAGAGGGAATAGAGAGAGAATAGAGAGAATAGAGAGGGAATAGAGAGGGAATAGAGAGAGAATAGAGAGAGGGAATAAAGAGAGAGAATAGAGAGGGAATAGAGAGAGGGAATAGAGAGAGAATAGAGAGAGGGATGGTGAGGGAACGAGTGTTTATAGCTGCTATAACGTAAGTGAGAACAGGAACTAACTCGCTTCATGAATATTAAATGTAACTATAAACGGATAAAAAGTATGATGTGTTGTTCATTAATAAATAAAAAAAGTAATTGTGGGTAAATGGCTGTGGTGTAAGAGGAATAAACCACCGGGGGTCGTTCTGTTAGAGGAAAATAATCAGACAAAAACAGGTAGAAAGAGGCAGAAGAGGGAGAAAGAGAGAGAAAATAGAAACTGACAGGAAGGAATGTGAAAATGAAAGAAGCGCGGAGTTATGAGGGGATTTCGGAACAGAAATAAAAAAAAGTTAAAGCCTCAGAAAGAACCCGAAGGATTTTGGAATAAAAGAGAAAATAACAAAGAAATGAAAAGTTGAACGAAAGAAGCAAACATGTTTACATTATGCAAATGACCTTTGCTTGGAAGTCTCATTACAGCAGAAGCCGTCTTTATAACAACCTGATTCTGGTCATACTCAAGTCTTCTCTCTCTCTCTCTCTCTCTCTCTCTCTGAGTGCTAATCTTCCTCTGCAAGCTCTTGACGTGCACGTCGCGGCGTGGCCGTCTCTCTCCGTCTCTCGGTTCGTCTTTTCGAGATGCGAACGCAATCAAGCGGGCGTCCAGCAATGTCCTCGAGGATGATTACGGCGACCTCGCCGGCCGCTAATGACGGGGGACAGAATAATTGTGAATGAGATGCGAGCGGAGGCTGAACCGCGTTATTGAAATTTCAACCCCGGCGATCTGCGAGTTTCGGAGAGCATCTATGATGACTCGCGTCTCATCAACACGCTCGCTTTCCTTTTAGACGGATTTAAAGCGCTCCCACAGAGTTCCACTCCCAAGAACCGATGGAGAGAACGCGTGAGATTCAGACAGGTCTGAGTTTCACGGGAGGATTTTCCATCCACACTGGAACTGTTAGCCAGATGGAAATGTAGCTAGCTAGCATTGCGCTTCCTAACTAGCTAACTCTCATATACGCTCGTATGGAAGACTCGCTAATCCCGAAGAGCGATAACGCACAGGATACTGCGTAGAATAACACATAAAACACAGTATAGTTTCACAGGGAAAGAAGAAAAGAAAGAAAGAAAGTGTATCTGAATTTTTTAATAGTTTTTTTTCCCCGTCTCTTGCGGCAGGAAAAGTGGAATGTTTTTCAGTCCCTCCGGGATTCCGCGATCGGAGAAATCGACGCTAAATCAAGCAGACACTGCAATATTCGGAGGAGTTTGCAATTTTTCTAAATCATTCTTCAAAAGCGACGTCATCACGACGCGCATTCAGCTAAATGCTCTCATTTACCAACAAACGTCACTGCGAAAGGCCGCGCAAAAAACAAGCCGTTTTCCAACGTTCCGCTAGCTAAGTGGAAAACATTCTGATTATATTATATTTCACATAACCGAACTCGAAACATGCTCCATGTTCCCGTGACACCTCGTCAGTGCGTCTTTCTATCGAGAAAGTCAAAACATCAAGAGATCACCCCTAACGTGAGATGGAAGGGGGCGGGGCTTGCAGGGAGAGTATAAAAAAACAGCTGCAGAACTGTCAATCATTCCAGATTCATATGTCAGCTGGCTCGTCTGATGTTTCCATTGGGGAGAATAAAGAAGATTCTTTCGGTGTATTTTTCGCATGATGATGATGTTGAAATGCAGCGTGTCTACACAAGTGGGCGTGGCCTCCGTTTTCGCTATCGCTATCGCCATTCAGTGACCTTTTGCGAGTTTCTGGAACATGTTTGAGGTCCAGATTTTTTCCCCGTCCAAAGTCATACGGTACACGGAGAGCTTCGTGACTATTCCAGTCTCCATAGCGATGAATTCTGCGTTGGAGTCGTTCTCCTCGTGAAGCGGACGGTCGGTGAGCCATCACCGTCGCATCACATCTTTGCTTCCTGTCCTTGATGAAACTCTCTCATGCCATCCTGCCTGAAGAAAAAAATCCTCAATATGTGTGTAATCTCCAGGTTTAAAATTTCTGTGTGTTTGTGCAATTCAGTCCTTTCAGCTTTTCCAAGGTCACTTCCAACACCTCGGTGTTTTCGCAGACGAACAAATGTTTTCGGTTCAAATCGGTGGCGAATTTTGTGGCACTGCAGCTCGACGAGGACAATACGCATACAACGTACAAGGTCTTCGCAGTCCATCAGTAAAAAAAAACCCCCAAAAAACAACAAAAATAAAATAAAAAAACAACCTTTAAAAATTGATTCCAAATCACAGAAGAAAAGCAAAATACAATTTGAAAGTTATAACTGCTTTCTGGAACAGCTCGCTATATTCATTATTCATATTTTCACATAAGGTGAGTGTGCCCTCTAGGAGGCGCTGTCGAGTGCAATGCACCAGGAGTTACTGAATTAGACAGTCCTAGGGCCATACGTCTAAGACCCTATGTTTTTGTGACAGCACCACCTGCTGAATTGGAGAACCACAGTCCTCGGACCGCATTTCTAGGACCTGAGTTTTGGAGGACCACCAAATTCCATTTCCACCAAATACTAACTATTGATAGTTTTAAAGGTTTATTACATCCAAATACTTCTTTCATTCTTGCAGTGCAACTTGCTTGCTAAGCGCTGCATGTTGAGCAATTCGTGTGACTAATTAGAATAATTAACTCATCAGGTAAAATAAAGAAGGAATCGAATGCTCTGGCCTTTTCATCTCAACCACATATTTTACAGTACAGAGGAGATTGAATAGAGTTAGTGAAATTGAATAGAGCGAGATGCAAGACATCTGAATAGAAATCTGAGCGGTTGAAATGGATCTTTAAAAGGGTTTGTACTTTGCTCAACGCATGTTTTCTTTGATTCCATGTTGAAAATTATTTTGTAAGTGGAATTTTCTGAAAAGGCCACATGGCACAGCAGCCATGGAATGATCCATCTCACAAGGGATCTATGGCTAAGGAGCTAATTAGAGGCTAAAGCTAATATTTGTGTGTTAATGGAATAGTCCACCTCCCCCATTTTGTCTCAAAATGGACCAACCGAACAATTCAATTAGAATTCTTGTCAGAAATGATCAGTGTAATTCTGGCCCTAATTGACCATATTATCACAACCCTGGCAGATTTGATAGCTTTTCAATTAGCTTTAATGCGATTTTTATGTTGAATATACGGGAGACACATGGAATTTATGGAATAAACAGATAACTTTTTAATGTTTCTCTAAATTCATCTCACAGACATGCTGAAAAAGAGTGCACTGATAGAGGGAGGAGAAACGAGAGCCATTTACTGTCAGATTAACACTGGCTTTAAAACGACAGCAAGACTAAGGCAACAAGATGTGAAAATGTCTCCCAGAGGTATTTAGCAGAACTGGACGATCTCAGAGGGGTATTTAGGGGAAGTGGACTGTGTTACAGGGGTATTTATGGAAACTGGATCTTCTCAGAGGGGTATTTATAGAAACTGGATCTTCTCAGAGGGGTATTTATGGAAACTGGATCTTCTCAGAGGGGTATTTAGGGAAATTGGACCGTGTTACAGGGTATTTATGGAAACTGGACTGACTCAGAGGGATATTTAGGGAAACAGGACTGTGTTACAGGGGTATTTATGGAAACTGGATCTTCTCAGAGGGGTATTTATGGAAACTGGATCTTCTCAGAGGGGTATTTAGGGAAACAGGACTGTCTCAGAGGGGTATTTAGGGAAACAGGACTGTGTTACAGGGGTATTTATGGAAACTGGATCTTCTCTGAGGGGTATTTATGGAAACTGGACCATCTCAGAGGGGTATTTAGGGGAAGTGGACTGTGTTACAGGGGTATTTATGGAAACTGGATCTACTCAGAGGGGTGTTTAGGGGAAGTGGACTGTGTTACAGGGGTATTTATGGAAACTGGATCTTCTCAGAGGGGTATTTAGGGAAATTGGACCGTGTTACAGGGTATTTATGGAAACTGGACTGTCTCAGAGGGATATTTAGGGAAACAGGACTGTGTTACAGGGGTATTTATGGAAACTGGATCTTCTCAGAGGGGTATTTAGGGAAACAGGACTGTCTCAGAGGGGTATTTAGGGAAACAGGACTGTGTTACAGGGGTATTTATGGAAACTGGATCTTCTCAGAGGGGTATTTAGGGAAACAGGACTGTCTCAGAGGGGTATTTAGGGAAACAGGACTGTGTTACAGGGGTATTTATGGAAACTGGATCTTCTCTGAGGGGTATTTATGGAAAGTGGATCTTCTCAGAGGGGTATTTAGGGAAATTGGACTGTCTCAGAGGGGTATTTATGGAAACTGGACCACCTCAGAGGGATATTTATAGAAATTGGACTGTCTCAGAGGGGTATTTATGGGAAGTGGACTGTGTCTGAGGGTTTTTTTTGGAGAACCGGACAGTCTGTAAGGAGTATTCAGGGAAATAGAGCTGGTTATAAAGGGGTATTTTGGGAAATAGAACTGTCTCTCAGGGGTATTTAGAGGAATAGGATATGGAGTATGGATTATTTGGGACAATAGAACATTTTTCCAGGGGAACTTTAGGGTAATAAGACTGTCTCTGAGGGTATTTAGTGGAACAGGATGGTCTCAGGGACATTTAGTGGAATAAGCCCACGTTTGAGCCGTATTTAGGAGCATAAGTGTGTTGCTCTGTTATTACAGTCAGCCGTGTTTCCTCATTATGAGCTGTTAAATGTGTATTACTCGTTATAAACGAGTAAAAATAAACTTTTAAAAATTCACTGAAACCCATCTGTCGTTAGCGTCATTGTTTTAGCCGCTTACGCTACGTGTCAAAGCTTTAATGAATTCCTGAGGATTTTGAGTCACGTGTAGCTTCTGAGTTCAGCCTTGCTAAAATATATAAATAAATAAATATATCTTGCAGTCAGAGCGATAATAAAACCACGATTACAAACCTTTTCAAGACGGTGAGCGCTTGACGTTTTTCATTTAACAAACCGTAACTTGAGGCAATGCAAGAAAAATATTCCAAGCACGTTTCAGAAAATGAAAAAGCAGCCGTATGCTGAGAAAGGGATGAAACATTCAACACACTGACTTGTTGACTTTAAAAAAGAATAATGACGGTGATATCTGATTTCTGACAGAATGTTGCCTTGAGTTGTTGGCGTCTCTGGAGCTTTGTTCCACTGCAGAACACACAGTTAACCCCAAGACTGGAAATTACACTGAAATGCTCACGATGCCCCCCTTAGTGGAAATGCAGTCGATCGATTAAGACATGGTCAGCGTTGTGTCATTGGTCCGTTATCTAATGTGTGCACCTGTCCTGAGTTCACCTGGTGAGTAATTTGCCCTTATATTCCCTCATGTTCCTTTCATTCCTGAGCTTTAGTTTCTCCCTCAGTTCAGCGAGACCCAAGAGACTCTGACAAGTGCCAAAAACATAGGGTGTGTCTCAATCGGCTCTCTAGATCCCTACCTCATGAATCAGTGTAGTGACCGAACATCAAATAAAGTTAAAAATCGCTAACGTAAGTAATCATGAGAGAGCTTCGATAACAAGCTTACAGTCCGTCCGCCATTTTGTTTCGAGCTGAGAGGCTTCAGAAAGCGTGACGTCACTTCCAGTAAGGGAACATACCGAGCATCGATACGGCCTGGTTTTTATGCAGTGCATTGTGGGATTTTTTTTAACGAGCGGACGTTCCAGTGCACTGGAAGGATTTGGCGATTGATACAGCCCTTAAAATGGCCGCCTCCCTGATCAGTGCCCTGACTACTGAACTGAGGCGCCGATCGAGACGCACCCACAGTCTGACAAAATACCATCAGTGCTTTCCTAGTCACGGAGGCGAGTGGCCTACACGTGTGATGTTTCCTCAGTCTGCCTTGTGGAGTCGCTCAGCGTCTCAAACAGACTTCCTGATGTGTTTTCAGACTCTGTTATCTATAAACATGGACAACAGGACAACGTCACAAAGAGAAAAACAGACTGGCGTAAAATCGTGAAGGTGGTGTTGCATGCCGGAAGTGACTGAGGTGATTTCATTTCATTTCCTGACATCGTCCGAGTTACACAGGAAAACACAGCCTATAGCCAGCTAGCCATGTTTAGCTCGCTAGTTAACAAGCTTCTTTTTTTTTTTAACTTTAACTCTTGACAACACCAACTCATGGATAAATGACCTCCCTCACATCTGCTATGCTAATTACAGTATTCAAGTACACACACACACACACACACACACAATAAATAATTTTTCATGTAGACAAAAAGTGCTGAGTCATCCAGGGTTAATTAGGTTTTTACTGTTAAATTTATATCTATTCATTTGACGGCAACAGAACATAAATAAAGCATAACAAGGATAAGAGATTGTACACACACACTCACACACACACACTCTTCATCCGAGAGCACTCAACCCTCCCTCAGTCGCTTGGCATTACACACACACACACACAGAAAGACAGTGATTGCGGGCGACGGAGAGACTCTCGAGGAGGACTGAAGAGGAGTTGAAAAGCTTCTACACTCTTTTATAGCCTCGTCTCACACACTCGGTGTAAAACTATTCTCAAGCTGTGAGTCAGATGAGATTTTACTCTCGATCAATAAATAAATGTTCGCCGACGTAGAAAAGAGCTGACACACTGAGATAAATAACATCGTCTGTGAGCGGTACTAATCAGATCCTTTAGCTGTACATTGTTTAGACGTGTGGAATATAGAATAGTGTACGTAATGTAGTATAGTAGAAAGCCATAATGCATCAGTATTCTAACTGTAGTATAGTATACACAGTATTGATATAATATCAGTATAGCTCAGGCCATAACATTAATATAGCCATCGTATTAGTTTAATTTTCTCATTTAAGTATAATGTATACTATAGCATTAATATAGCAATAATATGTCAGTAGAGTATCAATACTGTAATTACTGTGTAATATATACTGCAACATTAGTCTATATCACTATAGCACAGTACTGTAGCTGTAGTCTGTACTATAATTATATGCAACTGTTAAGTACAACCCCAATTCCAAAAAAGTTGGGACGCCGTGTAAAATGTAAGTAAAAACAGAACACAATGATTCGCAAATCTCATAAACCCGTGTGTTATTGACAACAGAACGTATAAAACATATCAGATGTTTAAATTGAGGAAATGTACCGTTTTGGGGGGGGAAATAAGGTCATTTTGAATTTGATGGCCGCAACAAAAAAGTTGGGACGGGGGCAAGAAAAGGCTGGAAATGTAAGCGTTAGTAAAAAGAAACAGCCGGACGTTAATTAGTCTTTCAGAAGTAAAGATGGGCGGAGCTTCAGCTTTTTACAAGATGTTAATCACATAATACATCTGATCGTTAGTCAAAACATATACTTACAAAGCCAAAGGCGCTCAGTGCCGTGACTCTTAGAAGAGCCTTTGGGGTGAAGTTATCTCCTGGTGACGCAGGCAAAAGAGAGAAATAGAAGAAACGTTATTTTTCCTCAGTGATTATTGACTAATGATTATATGTATGTATTATAAACACGATAAATCACAGATCTATAGGATGACTGCTAGATCGATCACTTACGCAATCAGACGACAGTCAACACTGAAATAAATAGAGAAGAGAATATGTAGCCTACAATAACATGTACAAATGAAGTCGTATGAAATTAAAAGATAGCAAATATAAGAAGATGACAAATAAGAGGCCATAATAAGGACTGCATTTTAATTCTTGAATTAATTCATTTTATCACCACACTCGTGCTGTTATTACACTGGCATTAAAAAAATAACACATTAAATAAAATTATTGCCTGTTAGCCTGTTGAAAAATTGTGGGAACGCACTTGTGGATTTTTTTCCCCCTGTTATTGGAGAAAATACTAATATAAAAATTACTCTGATCTCCAACAAAGAACTAATTTTACATCCTTCCATCCACATGGTTTTTTATTTAACTTTTAAACATCCAGCGTGTGTATAGCGCTTATATATATATATAATATTTATATAATATTAATATATTATATATATATATATATAATTTATTAATTTTAAAATGAGAGAAATGAGGATGCAGATTCATGATTTTCGTCTGCAGAAGAAGATGAATAAAACTATAAAATATTATCATATGACATTTTAATAGGTCTAAAACAATATGCATACAGATCTATGAGTAATACAAGTTGTGTGCACAATGAACAGAAGTGCAGTCATGAACTGAATTATAAGGCAATGATTACAACTTAATTGTGTGTATAGTGCTTGGTATTATGGTATATAAACCCATCCACACACTGACTGTAGAGACGCAGCACATACACACTTCAATACATCCGTCTTCTTCTTTTACACTCGCACTACTGCTTTTCCCTGAACAGTAAAGTACTGCAACTTCACATATACTGTAAGTTACTGTAAACTTCATAGAAAATACCCATAATGCAGTGTATATTACAGTAGGTAACCGTAAATAATATATATGGTATTTTGCAGGGTTTTTTTTTTTACAGTCTGTACTGATAAGCTGTGATAATGTCTCAGACGGTTAGTATACTGAGGATTTATCATAAAGTTTGGGTTCTGCTTGTAAAGGTCGCGCATCTTCGTTTCCAATATTCCATATTACTGCTCCGTTTGGTAAAAAGCTCCTGGTGGATCAGTTATTCTGAAGCTGAAATACTCAGTGGAAGCGTTTCGTTTCGTTCCATTAGCGTGATTGATGGCGCGCTGTTTGACGCCAGACCCGAGATGAAGGATGCGGGAAGGATTTTAGCCAAATTGTCTGTGTTAATATAATGGTTTTTCCTCCTGTCGAGTCTCAGTGCTGATACTGTATACCACGAGGACCTGTCTATGAGTTCATGCAGACGTTATGATGTCACAGTTATTATTTACATATACATTTACATTTTACGGCATTTGGTCGACACCCTTGTCCAGAGCGACTTACATTTTTCTCATTTATACAGCTGGGAGGTTGAGGGTTAAGGGCCTCGCTCGAGGGCCCAGCAGTGGAAGTTAAGTGGTGCTGGGATTTGACCTCATGACCTTCTGATCAGTAGTCCAACAGCTTACGTAACAGAGTTACGTAAACAACTCTGATTTACATAAAAATGATATAATTCTATTCTAGAATTATATTATCACTATTCTAACAGGGTCTGTAATAATACAGCGCCCTCCGTTAATATTGGCACCTGTGGTAAATATGAGCAAAGAAGGCTGTGAAAAATTGTGATCCTGAAAATATTCAGAAAAATACTCTGCTCTCGTGGATATCAAACAACTGCACACACAACACAGGTTTATCAAGAAAAATCTTTCTTTGATATCCATGAGAGCAGAGTATTTTTCTGAATGTTTTGAACAAAAGATCAAAAGGTTAAACAATAAAGACAGTTTTTCACAGCCGTCTTTGCTCATGTTTACCGAGGGTGCCAATATTAATGGAGGGCACTGTGTGTTGCATTTTTAGTACTTTAAATTTTAGAAAAACTACATGCAATGATATTTTTACGGTATATTATGATTTGGTCTGGTTTTGTCCCTGCATCACACACCTGTTGAAGCAATGACTCAGTGTGATCACACACACACACACACACACACACACACAGACACATGCACACACAGGCACACGTGCACAGGCACACGCGCACACACACACAGGCACACGCACACACACACATGCACGCACACACACACACATGCACACACACACATGCACACATGCACACACACACACACTCTGTGTCTGTGTGTCTGTGCTAGAGGTCATTGTGAGCAGGATCTCAGACTCTTTTGTTGTTCAGGATGAAAAGCTCCAAGCAGCTGGATGACTTCTTAACCCACCCCCAGTCCTAAGCCACCCCCCCCCCCCCACCACACATTTCTCTTGTCTCTTTTCATCATTTTTCCCCCCAATTTGGGAGGAGTGGTGTTTTAGGAGATTGAATCAGATCAGAGAGACGGGACAGAGGAAGAAAAAGAAGCATTTCAAACTGACAGTAAGACTCTGAGACACACAAAAACACTGTAACACACAACACTGTAACACACAACACTGTAACACAAAACACTGTAACACACAACACTGTAACACACAACACTGTAACACAAAAACACTGTAACACAAAAACACTGTAACACAACACTGTAACACAAAAACACTGTAACACACAACACTGTAACACAAGAACTCTTACACATTGAAATGCTGAGACACTGAAACACTAAAAAAACATGGAAACATGTAAACATTGACTGTTGAAACACTGACACGCTGAAAAACTGAAAGCGTGAAACCCTGACACACTAATACACTAAACTATAGTGAAACACTGACAACTACAATTATAAAACACTGACACTGAAACACTGAAATACTGACACACTGAAATACTGAAACACTGAAATACTGACACACTGAAATACTGAAACACTGAAATACTGAAACACTGAAATACTGACATTGAAATACTGACACACTGAAATACTGAAACACTGAAATACTGATACACTGAAATACTGAAACACTGACACACTGAAATACTGAAACACTGAAATACTGAAACACTGAAATACTGACACACTGAAATACTGAAACACTGAAATACTGATACACTGAAACACTGAAACACTGAAATACTGAAACACTGAAATACTGACACACTGAAATACTGAAACACTGAAATACTGATACACTGAAACACTGAAACACTGAAACACTGACACACTGAAATACTGATACACTGAAATACTGACATACTGAAATACTGACACACTGAAATACTGACACACTGAAATACTGAAACACCGAAATACTGATACACTGAAATACTGAAACACTGACACACTGAAATACTGACACACTGAAATACTGACACACTGAAATACTGAAACACTGACACACTGAAATACTGACACACTGAAATACTGACACACTGAAATACTGATACACTGAAATACTGAAACACTGACACACTGAAATACTGACACACTGAAATACTGACACACTGAAATACTGAAATACTGACACACTGAAATACTGACACACTGAAATACTGATACACTGAAATACTGACACACTGAAATACTGAAACACTGAAATACTGATACACTGAAATACTGACACACTGAAATACTGAAACACTGACACACTGAAACACTGACACACTGAAATACTGACACACTGAAATACTGACACACTGAAATACTGAAACACTGAAATACTGATACACTGACACACTGAAATACTGACACACTGAAATACTGACACACTGAAATACTGACACACTGAAATACTGACACACTGAAATACTGAAACACTGACACACTGAAATATTGACACACTGAAATACTGACACACTGAAATACTGACACACTGAAACACTGAAATACTGATACACTGAAATACTGAAACACTGAAATACTGACACACTGAAATACTGACACACTGAAATACTGAAACACTGAAATACTGACACACTGAAATACTGAAACACTGAAATACTGACACACTGAAACACTGACACACTGAAACACTGAAACACTGAAATACTGAAACACTGACACACTGAAACACTGATACACTGAAATACTGAAACACTGAAATACTGAAACACTGACACACTGAAACACTGATACACTGAAACACTGATACACTGAAATACTGACACACTGAAATACTGAAACACTGAAATACTGACACACTGAAATACTGACACACTGAAATACTGAAACACTGACACACTGAAATACTGAAACACTGAAATACTGACACACTGAAATACTGACACACTGAAATACTGAAACACTGACACACTGAAATACTGAAACACTGAAATACTGATACACTGAAATACTGAAACACTGACACACTGAAAAACTGAAAGCGTGAAACCCTGACACACTAATACACTAAACTATACTGAAACACTGACAACTACAATTATAAAATACTGACACTGAAACACTGAAATACTGACACACTGAAATACTGACACACTGAAATACTGAAACACTGAAATACTGAAACACTGAAATACTGACACACTGAAATACTGAAACACTGAAATACTGAAACACTGAAATACTGACACACTGAAATACTGAAACACTGAAATACTGAAACACTGAAATACTGATACACTGCCTCACAAAAACAAGAACACACTGAAAAGGTGAAACATTGACACAGAAATGTAATGACTGACAGCATTTGTGTATAATAACACGCTGCCAGCGCACATCTACTCTACACTGTATATGCAGTATGACCTGTCAGAGACATTGTTTCAGATACGCAATCTCTGCTCACCGCCAACACCAGAGGCAGTCAGTTTCAGAGGCAGTCAGTTTCAGAGGAAACAGTTTCAGAGGCAGTCAGTTTCAGAGGCGGTCAGTTTCAGAGGAAACAGTTTCAGAGGCAGTCAGTTTCAGAGGCAGTCAGTTTCAGAGGAAACAGTTTCAGAGGATACAGTTTCAGAGGCAGTCAGTTTCAGAGGCAGTCAGTTTCAGAGGAAACAGTTTCAGAGGAAACAGTTTCAGAGGAAACAGTTTCAGAGGCAGTCAGTTTCAGAGGCAGTCAGTTTCAGAGGAAACAGTTTCAGAGGAAACAGTTTCAGAGGCAGTCAGTTTCAGAGGAAACGGTTTCAGAGGAAACAGTTTCAGAGGCAGTCAGTTTCAGAGGAAACAGTTTCAGAGGCAGTCAGTTTCAGAGGAAACGGTTTCAGAGGAAACAGTTTCAGAAGCAGTCAGTTTCAGAGGAAACGGTTTCAGAGGAAACAGTTTCAGAGGCAGTCAGTTTCAGAGGAAACGGTTTCAGAGGCAGTTTCCTGTTTGATCAAAGACACTTTAATCAGAGGTGAGCACAATTGTTTTATTTTTCACCTTCAAAAGTTAAAACGTTAAAAATAAGAAAAACGTGCGTCAACACGTGTCCTGGTGTACACCCTGACACACACAACACGCTCGGAAACGATGATACTGTGTGATCAGCCAGTGTGTTTCTGATCAAGTGCTCACTAAATGAACGATTGAATGAATTCTATATTATTTCTAGAATGTAATAATATAACACACCCGTATTCTGGCTTCTTTTATAAACAAAAAGAAATCAGTGTTTAAGTAGATTATTTAATTTCGACAAACATCTAAGACAACCTACATTCTCACCACGATGCTACCACCAGCATGCTTCTTCACAGCAGGGCCGGTGTTATAGATATGGGATAGAATAAACTTCCTGTGTTCTGTGTAACTTACTCAATGTAAGAGTGCTGATCGTTTTGAAACCAGTGTTTATTAGGGTTTTTAAATTTTATTTGATGAAACCTACACAATGTAAAATTTATACATGAACTCTGGAGGACGTTGTATTTACAGACTGCCAGTAAAATGTTTTTGTGCAGTCAATAAATGAGCATTTTTGGCAGAAGTCAAGCAGCGTGTTTACTCGAAAGCTTTTCTCAATTAGAAGACGGATATAATAGGAACAGCAGAAGCGAGAAATGTTTGTAGCTTTAATATATAAAAAACGATTCAGCTCGAACTGGAAAACTCATCAGACGTTGATCGGAATGATTAGACTCTCGAAGCCATGCATTTATATTACAGTACATCTTATAGTAGATTCTTGATCTATAATAAATATACAGATTTAGACCTTTCAATTGATTTATTTTGCTGTTCATGCTGACTGACGTCTAATGCGTCTAATCAGTGTTCAGATTGTGTTAATATTACTATAAAATTCGTCAGCGGTAATGAACACGCTGTCAGCTCAAACAACATAATCAACATTTAAATCAAAATCAGAGTCACCTGGAGCTCGCACTAGCGGTTAGCTGAGTAGCATCATCCAAAACAGCTTTACACACTAGTATATCTTGCAGTTTTATCTTTGTAATTTGTAAATAATGTAAATTCATTGTAGGTCTAAAGTTCTAGTGGATTATTTGCATTCATTTCTGAAATTAGTTGTTTATAGAACTAGCTAGCTGTCACGTCCTTCTTCAGCTAGCAGCTTAGCTGCTTTTTTGGGACAAAATGGCCAACACTGCAAATGCTGACCTGATTTTAGAAGAGACTTTTGATGCTCATACTTATGAAGAGAGACTGAAAATTAAACAAAGGCAGGATTTTAATTTAAAATGTCCTTTTCGCTGTTTTAGTGTATTCAGTACACATAAAACATCACAGACAGCTGAACTCCCCCTACTGTAAAAACCACCAGATTTACACTCAAGTCTCACAAGCAGCTTAAATCCTCTATAGCGAAGACAAACAACGTCCTCATCACCAGAGTTACACTCATCTTTATTTTGTCTGCATTGCCGAGAATAACAAATCTAATCTGGAGAGCAAGCTAGGCTAGTTAGTTAGCTAGCTGCTCCTTGCTAGGATTGGTAAGAGTGTTTACAGTGTGAGTGTCGCATGGATATAATATTTTATTATCAACTAGCGTGATTATGATGCCAAAGCCACTGATGGACAGGATTAGAGGGGTGCCAAAACATTGTGCAGCGCAACAGGTGGAATAGTGTCAGTAACTGTAGCATTACAAAGTGACCTGTGTAGCTGATAAAATCCTAATGAAGGTGTCAATGTGAGTTTAAATACAGAGGATAGAGTCCACATGTGATGAAGCCATGAATGCCTGTAATTTCTTTTTTTTATTACATTTTTTAAATGTTATTTGAACTGTAATGTAACAGAATTCAGAAATTCAGACGAGTCTTAATGTTCTTCTGGGTTAGCGGTGGTTTTCACCTCACCACTCTTCCATGGAGCCATTTTCCCCCAGAGTCTTTCTGATAGTGGAGTCATGAACAGTGACCTTTATTGATGTAAGACAGGCCTGTAAGTCCTTTGATGTTGTCCTTGGCTCTTTGTGACTTCCTGGATGAGTCGTCGCTGTGCTCTTGGAGGAGTTTTGGAAGGTCGGACACTTCTGGGAAGGTTCACTACTGTGCCGAGTTTTTCTATTTGGAGATAACGGCTCTCGCTGTGGTTCTTTGGAGTCCCAGAGCCTTTGAAATAGCTTTGTCACCCTTCCCAGACTGATGTACTTCAATCACCTTCTTCCTCATCATTTCTGGAATCTCTTTCAGCTTTGGTGTAGTGTGTTACTGGGTAAGATCTTTTAACCAACTCCATGCTGCTGAAAAAGTTCTATGTAAGTGTAGATGTGATTGAACAGGGTTTGCAGTAATCAGGTCTGGTTACGTCTAGTCCAGCTGAACCCCGTTATCAATGCAGCGTCATCGATTTGGGGAATTAGTAACTACAGGGGCAAATACATTCTCACACAGGCCCAGTTAGTATTGGATCATTTTTTGCTTCAATAAATAACATTATCACGTATTGTGTGTTTACTCACACTGCCTTTGTTTGACCTTAGAATCTGTTTTAATTTCTAAAACAATTTGGTATGAGATATACACACAAACAGAAGAAATCAGGATGGGGGCACATACTTTTTCACAGCACTGTACATATTCCTGTACTCTTAGAAACAAAGGGTTCCTCGTGGCATGGTTCTACGTAGAACCCCTTTCCGTGTTGTAGGGTTTCACACAGAGCTTTCAAAAATGATCAATAAAACTGGATAAAAACCTTTAATGGTGCTTTAAGTTTTACTTCCTGAACGTTTTCGAGATTAGAGAACAGAGCCAGGAGAACCCCGCGTAAACACTGACACGCTGCGAGTTCACTGCGAGGCGGAGAAATGTGAAGAACCAGGACGAAACCCACACAAGAGGAGAACACACACAGATCAGGATCAAACCGGAATCAGCTGCACATTATTATTATTATTATTATTATTATTATTATTATTATTACACTCTTAAAAAATGGAGCCCTTAAAGGATCTGTGTAGAACCCTAGAACAAAGGGTTTTCCTGTCAGAAAGGGTTCTAAGCAGGACAGCAGGTTGTGAATGATGTTCTAAGATGATGTTCAGCAGTACAGTGTTGGTTGTTAATTCAGCACTCAGGAGCTAAATACTTCATAAATGATAACGTTAACAGAAATCATCACTGATTATTGATTACTGATCAGAATTCTTGTATGAGGTTATTGATTATTGTTTGGGGGTTTTTTGGCGTTCCTGTTCGGATGATAGATCGCCGTCACTCGTTGACGATCTGTCCTGGGATCCCGCCGCACTCCATCATGGCGGTGGAGGTGAAGGGAGTGATGGTGTCCAGCGAGATCTCTGCGTCGCATTCGCACCGGCCCACACTGGGCAGCAGCATGTGCGTGTGATCACGAAACACTCCGCCCACTCCGACACAGGAAGAGGAGGAGCTGAGAGAGGAAGTCTTATGAGCCCGCAGTACACGCTCTTCCTCTTTGGGCGGAACCAGAGGAGGAGCTTCTTTCTGCAGCGTGGTGTCGTGGTGATAAGACACGAGCTCGTTGCTGAAGTTCACAGCCTCGACGGTCGTGCTGGGGAACAGTTTGTGGCAGCCCAGGATGGAGGAGAAAGCTTTGCGGAAGTCAGCGTTAAAGGCGTAAATGACGGGGTTCAGCGAGGAATTAGCCCAGCCGAACCAGACGAAGACGGCGAAGGTGGTGTCGCTGACGCACTGGCAGAACGGCACCACGCAGTTCAGCACGAAGAACGGCAGCCAGCAGCACACGAACACGCCCATGATGACGGACAGCGTCTTCAGGACCTTCGTTTCCTTTTTGAACGCCGTTTTCAGCGAGTTTGAATTGTCTCCGCTGCAGTCGTGTCCCGCTGCTCTTTCCAGCGAGGAAATCCGTCTAATTTGCGTCTGCGCAATGCGGAAAATCCGCGTATACGTCGCGATCATGATCACCACTGGGATGTAGAAGCTAATCAGCGAGGACGAGATAGCATACGTGCGGTTCAGGTTAGCTTTACAGTTGTCGTTGCTAACGTTTCCGGTGAAGTTGAACTCTCTGAGAACGCCGGCGTCGTCGTCCTCGTCTGCCTCGTGCCAGTTGAGCTGCACAGGGATGAAGGAGATGAGGACGGACAGCGTCCAGGCCACGCCGATCATCACGAAGGCCACACGCTGCGTCATCTTGCGCTCATAGCGGAACGGGCTGGCGATGGCCCAGTATCGATCTACGCTGATGATGCACAAGTTCAAGATGGACGCCGTCGAGCACATGATGTCGAACGCCACCCAGATGGCGCAGAACACACGCCCGAAGAGCCACGCCCCCGCCACGGCCGACATCGCCTCCCACGGCATCACGAGCACGGCCACGAACAGGTCCGACACGGCCAGCGAGATCACGAAGAAGTTGGTGACTTTGGATCGCAGGTGGCGGAACTTCACCACGGCGGCGCACACCAGCGTGTTCCCCAGCAGCGTCCACACGATCAGCAGAAACAGAACGAATCCGAGCAGCACCCTCGCGCTCCGCCCACGCTCCGCCCCGTCTTCGTCGTCATCCTCGTCTGCCCACACCACCACCGTGTCGTTCGTCAAGTTTCTCATCTGTGCAAATGAAACGGAAAAAAAGGGAAAAAGCGGTTCTCCGGGTCCTCTGTTCCTCCGGGTTCTCCTTCCGCTGTGAGAACTTACACGCTCTCCATCCGGGCGTTATTTTAATCAAAGATCATTTACACTTTATTCTCAATTTACATTTAAAGGTCCATCAGTGTGGAGTCCTGGACTCGAACTCACAACCTTCTCCGGTACAAAACTTCTCCATTTGAAGATAAACAAACACACAAAGAGTTAAAGAGACGAAACATCCATCAGCAGACCACGCGCTTTAACTTCATCCGCTTCTTCATTCAGATAACGTCGCTCTCAGATTTCTCCAACAAGATGTCCTGGGCTTCGGTTTGGTTTTGTGTTTTATGAAGATCCAAACGTATCATTTCTTAAACTTCCCTCCTGTATGTATGACTCTTCAACACGAAGAAGAAGAAGAAGAAGAAGAAGAAAATCTGCACCACCTTAATCCTCCATGTCTTCCTTATCCTTTAGGAAACTCCTGCCTCGTGCACTGCGCATCACTTTCTCCTTATTTCTCTTCACTGGCTTGCAAAAATTCCTCGTTTGTCGGAAATAAATCCCAGAAAAATACCCATCAAACCTGCGCGTTTCAGCAGGTGTGTAAGATTTCCGCTCCGTCCGCGCGCGCTTCTGCGCCCGGTCCTCCCCGCTGCGCGCGCTCCACTACACTATTTGTTTTTATTTAGTTCCCTTTTTTTTCCCTTTAACTCAAACCGCGTAGATTTCAGATCCTGAAGCTTTCTGAAGCTTCACACATTCACTCAGAGGGAGAAAAAAACCCGTTCAACACCGCCACAGCTCTGCTCTTGTCTCTATAGAAGTGCACTTCGCCGTTCCCTCCATCATCTCCCGTGCACTCTTTTATCCACACGCGCGCTCCCGTTCCGGTAACATCCCGGGGGATTTATCAGAAGTCTGCTTTCTGTCCATCTTCACCTCCTTTCCCCTGCTGCCTTCATTCCGCCTACGAGCTGAAGAAAGGAGCTAAAGCCATCACCAGGCTCTGATTGGACTGTGTATGTGCTGAGACTCTCTCTCTCTCTCTCTCTCTCTCTCTCTCTCTCTCTCTCTCTCTCACACTCACACACACACACACACACACACACACACACACACACACCTGATCCTAGATCTACAAAAGAAGGTCAATGAAGTTCCGCGTTTGTTCTGCGGTAAATACTTTTCTGAGAGCGATTGCGGCTGTCTCAGATCTCGCTCTGTGCACTTACGAGTATTCAGAGTCGAGTTCAGCACGCTTCAGTACTGACTTTACACACGTCAGTATTCAGAACTCGGACGTAGCTACAGACTGAAGCGCTGTTCAGAAGTTACGCCGGGGTAAAGCTACTTTTGCACGTACAGCGATTTTAGCGCAGCAAGTCACCCGTCGCTGTACCGTGCAGTCGCCAGGCGTTCCTGTTGCTGGTTGCCGTAGTAACATTAATCGGCAGGCGGCGCAACTAGCGTTCCACTTTTCACAGCAAATCAGTTTGTCGGAATGGAACGGATCACGGATCAGGTGCGTTCTGCTGTCTTTACTCCCATCGGTAGCTCGGTCGCTCCAAATCTGCCTAAAGTTGAACTTTTCTCCGCTCACGTCGAAAACGAACGATCTCCGGTCGCTTCCTCGACGCGAGACGCTGTACGCGTGAACATACTTTAACGCACACGTAAGGATTGTAAGGATCTGCAATGCACGTGTGGTCATATATTTTTTTGTTCAGCGATACATTTCACCCCTTTACTTACCGCAAAATTACTTTAACATGCAAATAATATCAATTACAAATAATCAGTATTACTCCTAATACCTAATTATTTCATTTCTAATCATTTTTGCTTATCGTATATGATAATGATAACGAGTCTTTATTGATCACGTATACATCACAGCACAGTGAAATTCTTTTCTTCGCAAACCCCAGCATGTCAGAGCGCAGGGTCAGCCATGAGACAGCGCCCCCTGGAGCAGAGAGGGTTAAGGGCCTTGCTCAAGGGCCCAACAGTTACCATTAAACCGTGTGAGTAATTAAAAAGCATTAACACAATTAGAATTTAATTCAAACCCAGAGCCTTAACCGCCAAGCCACCACTGCCCTGTGTATATTATATTATATTATATTATATTATATCATATTATATTATAGACCTGAATTCAATACTAATTCTGTTAATGAGTTTTAATTACTCACACGGTTTAATGGTCAATATTTTATTGACTAAATTCTCAAACTGCTGTACTGCAGAACATCTCCTAAACACTCATCTTAAATAAAGCTTAGAGTTGTGCATTTAACAGGCAAGTCTCCAGCACAGGTCCAATCCAGCTGTGTTGCAGAAATCCAGCTGTGGAGGAGATAAACACCGTTAGAGTCATGACTGTCGAGTATTCCCATTGTATTTGTGATGATAATAATAATAATAATAATAATAATAGATATAGTTGTAGATATTTTACTGGGTTTGGAAATGCTTGATGGAGTTTGCATGTTCTCCCCGTGCTGCGGGGGTTTCCTCCGGGTACTCGGGTTTCCTCCCCCAGTCCAAAGACATGCATGGTAGGCTGATTGGCGTGTCTAAAGTGTCCGTGGTGTATGAATGGGTGTGTGAGTGTGTGTGTGATTGTGCCAAGTGATGCACTGGCATCCATATAAATAAATAAATAAATAAATAAATAAAATGTATAATAACAGTGTGCACTGGATCACGTGCTGTTCTGTGTGCTGCTGAATAACGAGTGTGGACGCCGTTTTGTTCGATTAACCCAGCGGTTAATGTGAGGATTACAGCTAGCTCTGTTCACGCAGTGATATATCGGCGATACACGAGACTCCGAGATATTAGATTTACTTCAACGCTCGCCGTCTTCTCACTCGGATATCATCCTATTAGTCTTTTTATTTCTCAGGTTTAAATTGCTTTTATGTTACATCATTGTACATTTGTGTGCCCTGCGATGGACTGGCACCCTGTCCAGGGTGTACCCCGCCTCGTGCCCCATGCTCCCTGGGATAGACTCCAGGTTCCCCGCGACCCTGAAAAGGATAAGCGGTATAGAAGATGGATGGAGGATGGATCATTTTACATTTGGTAGCAGTTTTGTTTTAAAAAATGCAATATCCTGTTAGATGACAAGGTGAGAACTTCACTAGCAAGCTAGCTAGCATTTGTCATGATGTCATATGAATTAACTTAAGCTCCGCCCTCACTGACTCAGGGACGTTGTTGTTCAGGTGATTTAAAGTGTGTATGGACTCAGTTCTCTGCTCCGAAAGCACTGAGAGGAATCTGACTCAGAAAGTGGGATTATTTTTAGC
The DNA here is from genome assembly GCF_023375685.1 of Ictalurus furcatus. Taxonomy (NCBI): domain Eukaryota; kingdom Metazoa; phylum Chordata; class Actinopteri; order Siluriformes; family Ictaluridae; genus Ictalurus; species Ictalurus furcatus. The sequence goes on from NC_071263.1 coordinate 30,751,178, forward strand.
GGCTGCATTAATAATAATGGATGTCATTTTATCTAAGGTCTGGGAGATAATGAATAAAACACGCTAATGAAGACGCACACACTCGCCTCCATGACTGAGCGACGAGAAAAACAGCGTTACTTACAGTATTATAGAAGTGTATTTCAGGAAGTACATGCTTCAGGGGTTGTTTTTTTAGGGGTTGGTTAGGTGTTGATGGAAGAGGTGGGTCTTTAGCTGTTTTAGAAGATAGTGAGAGATTCTGCGGTCCGGATTGAGGTTGAAGTTCATTCCACCACTGAGGAACAGTTAGTGTGAAGGTTCTGGAAAGGGACCTTGAGCCACGCTGAGTAGGAACTATTAAGCGTCGGTCGTTGATCGATGGCAGGTTGCGTGAGGGAACGTAAGCCTTCAGGAGAGAGTTGAGGTAGGGGGCGCTGTTCCTGACAAGGTCTTGTAGGTGAGCATCAAGGCCTTGAATTTGATGCGGGCGGCTACAGGAAGCCAGTGGAGGAGATGAAGAGGGGTGTGACGTGGGTCCTTTAGGGCTGGATGAAGACGAGGCGCGCTGCTGCTGTTTTCAGGGAGGTCAGAAAACCAGGCGGTGGGATAAGATGCCGGGATTTTGAGAATGGATCTATGATGACCATGATGACTGTATTTTCTGGGAGATCTGTGATGAAGTTATGTAAGATAGGTCCTGTGTGGACGGACGTCCTGTGGCAGGGGTTGGGTGTGCCCATGTGATCAGTTTGCCCTTTAGGTTTGGTGGTACATGCATCTTGTCTGAAGGACAGGAGGTGGGGATTTGTTGGACTGGTGTGTGGGATATTTCACTGAAGATGCCCCAGGAGATAGCCCTCACAAAGCAGGAGGGAGGTAATATACGCTTCCTTGGGATCTGCAGGATAACGGCCTGAAAGGGAGTCTGCGTTGATGTTCTTTCAACCCGGTCTATATGACAGCGTGAAATTGAATTGGGTAGAGAATAAGTCCTTGCGGGCTTGGTGAAGGTTCAAGGTTCTCCGTACTCGGGTTTATCTCTCTGGTTTATCTCTCCGTACTCGGGTTTATCTCTCCATACTCCGGTTTATCTCTCCGGTTTATCTCTCTGTACTCGGGTTTATCTCTCCATACTCCGGTTTATCTCTCCGGTTTATCTCTCTGTACTCGGGTTTATCTCTCCATACTCGGGTTTATCTCTCCATACTCGGGTTTATCTCTCTGGGTTTTATCTCTCTGGTTTATCTCTCCGTACTCGGGTTTATCTCTCCATACTCGGGTTTATCTCTCCGTACTCCGGTTTATCTCTCCGGTTTATCTTTCCGTACTCGGGTTTATCTCTCTGGGTTTTATCTCTCTGGTTTATCTCTCCGTACTCAGGTTTATCTCTCCGTACTCGGGTTTATCTCTCCGGTTTATCTTTCCGTACTCGGGTTTATCTCTCTGGGATTTATCTCTCTGGTTTATCTCTCCGTACTCAGGTTTATCTCTCTGTACTCGGGTTTATCTCTCTGGTTTATCTCTCCGTACTCAGGTTTATCTCTCTGTACTCGGGTTTATCTCTCTGGTTTATCTCTCCGTACTCAGGTTTATCTCTCCGTACTCGGGTTTATCTCTCCGGTTTATCTTTCCGTACTCGGGTTTATCTCTCTGGGATTTATCTCTCTGGTTTATCTCTCCGTACTCAGGTTTATCTCTCCGTACTCAGGTTTATCTCTCCGTACTCGGGTTTATCTCTCCGTACTCGGGTTTATCTCTCCGTACTCAGGTTTATCTCTCCGTACTCGGGTTTATCTCTCCGTACTCTGGTTTATCTCTCTGTACTCGGGTTTATCTCTCCGTACTCTGGTTTATCTCTCTGTACTCAGGTTTATCTCTCTGTACTCGGGTTTATCTCTCCGTACTCAGGTTTATCTCTCCGGTTTATCTCTCTGTACTCGGGTTTATCTCTCCGTACTCTGGTTTATCTCTCCGGTTTATCTCTCCGTACTTGGGTTTATCTCTCTGTACTCGGGTTTATCTCTCCGTACTCGGGTTATCTCTCTGGTTTATCTCTCTGTACTCGGGTTTATCTCTCCGTACTCGGGTTTATCTCTCTGTACTCAGGTTTATCTCTCCGGTTTATCTCTCCGTACTCGGGTTTATCTCTCCGTACTCGGGTTTATCTCTCCGTACTCAGGTTTATCTCTCCGTACTCAGGTTTATCTCTCCGGTTTATCTTTCCGTACTCGGGTTTATCGCTCCGTACTCGGGTTTATCTCTCCGTACTCGGGTTTATCTCTCTGTACTCAGGTTTATCTCTCCGGTTTATCTCTCCGTACTCGGGTTTATCTCTCCGTACTCGGGTTTATCTCTCCGTACTCAGGTTTATCTCTCTGTACTCAGGTTTATCTCTCCGTACTCAGGTTTATCTCTCCGTACTCGGGTTTATCTCTCCGGTTTATCTCTCCATACTCAGGTTTATCTCTCCGTACTCGGATTTATCTCTCCGTACTCCGGTTTATCTCTCCGGTTTATCTCTCCGTACTCAGGTTTATCTCTCCGTACTCAGGTTTATCTCTGTGTACTCGGATTTTTCTCTCCATACGCAGGTTTATCTCTCCGTACTCGGGTTTATCTCTCCGGTTTATCTCTCCATACTCAGGTTTATCTCTGTGTACTCGGATTTTTCTCTCCGTACTCAGGTTTATCTCTCCGTACTCGGGTTTATCTCTCCGTACTCGGGTTTATCTCTCCGGTTTATCTCTCCGTACTCAGGTTTATCTCTCCGTACTCAGGTTTATCTCTCCGTACTCAGGTTTATCTCTCCGGTTTATCTCTCTGTACTCAGGTTTATCTCTCCGGTTTATCTCTCCGTACTCCGGTTTATCTCTCCGTACTCGGGTTTATCTCTCCGTACTCAGGTTTATCTCTCCGTACTCAGGTTTATCTCTCCGGTTTATCTTTCCGTACTCGGGTTTATCTCTCCGTACTCGGGTTTATCTCTCTGGTTTATCTCTCCGTACTCAGGTTTATCTCTCCGTACTCAGGTTTATCTCTCCGGTTTATCTCTCTGTACTCAGGTTTATCTCTCCGTACTCAGGTTTATCTCTCCGTACTCGGGTTTATCTCTCCGGTTTATCTCTCTGTACTCAGGTTTATCTCTCCGTACTCGGATTTATCTCTCCGTACTCAGGTTTATCTCTCCGGTTTATCTCTCCGTACTCAGGTTTATCTCTCCGTACTCAGGTTTATCTCTGTGTACTCGGATTTTTCTCTCCATACGCAGGTTTATCTCTCCGTACTCGGGTTTATCTCTCCGGTTTATCTCTCCATACTCAGGTTTATCTCTGTGTACTCGGATTTTTCTCTCCGTACTCAGGTTTATCTCTCCGTACTCGGGTTTATCTCTCCGTACTCGGGTTTATCTCTCCGTACTCGGGTTTATCTCTCCGTACATGTTCTGAATGTCTATTTTGTGACCTGAGTTCAAATCAAATTTGAGTGTAATAAAGGATATTCACTGAGCTGCGCTATTTTTATTTTCTGTACATTTGATAACATCTCTTGCAGTAGGGCGGATCAGATCAGTCATGTGTGGATGATGGTGTTGCAGCGCCACTCAGTGGCCATAATGATCAAATCTCCTGTGTTTGTGTATGTATGCACAAAAGTGTGTCATTTTTGTTGACATATTCTCTGCTTTACTCAGTGCGAGTGTCCCAGTGATGAAAGAATATCTGAACTACTCTAGAATGACATGTTTTATTTGATGCTACTTCATGTCACACTTTTAAAGTTTTCATTTAATTTAAATTAATTTAAAGTCAAGTTCATTTTAATTGTATTTTATTATATATTAAATACCCCTTTACCTTTAGCACCTTTACTTTAGTGTCATAAATGTATTATATAATTGTATTATTGAATTAATACATGTGTAAATATTTAATGTCTTGATCATTATAGATTATTGCTTAAATCTATGTATAGATATTACTTAATTATAATAATTGGATTAAAAAAAATTCTGGGGTATGAGTTTTTTTTTATATGATTTAATTAAATATTAAATACCACTTTTTAATTTTTACAAACGTGATTTATAGAACCATTATAACAAATAGGAGGAATAATAAAATAATACGAATTGTAGTTAGAATGTGTTTGTCCATGGAGTATTGATTAGGATTGTTTATTATTGATTATTAATGAAATATATTAATGTAATTACTCTCTCGAACCAGTAGATGTCGCTTTAATCCTTCTAATGTCTACAATGTTGAGAACGCCAATTGGGCTGATTCCGTAATGGAGCAGTATTGGATATAACATGCACTGCGTAGGGCGGAGAGCGGCGTTCATTTTCCCCCTAGGTAGTGCACGTGTGTAGGGAGTAAGGATGCCGTTTTAAACCCAGCCGCCGGCGTCGTTCCATTCAAAATGGCGTCTGTGGTTGCGCGTGCGGTGGACCGAAGCTCACCTCGGCTTCGATGTAGCGCCGGCTAGTACCGACTATCAGCGATGGTTTCGGGTCACACCGAATATTTCCGTTTTCGCGATATGGACCAGATAATTAGTGAACGGTTTCATTGAAAGATTTCCGCACGTGTGTGTATATGGATATAAAATGATATCCCGGTGTGGAAACAGAGAAATAAACCGGTTTAATCCTCGCAGTCGGAGAGAGGCGAAGCTAATGTTTTATATTTGCACTTCCGGGTTCGGACCGTGATGGAGATGGACCGAGAGGACGGTACCGAGTTCGTCCTGTCTTTCGCCGTGGATGTCAATGAAAACCGAGCTGAAGGATGTAAAACACACACACACCAACCTTTGGACCAGACTGGGTGTGTTCACAGGAACAGTGTGTTTATTGCAGGTCCAAAATATACTGTGAACTCTGGAGAAAACCGGGTCACTTCTGAGGAGATAAATGGGTTTCCAGAACCTGATGGTGTGATTGAACTGAATCTGGAACCAAAGGATGGAGACTTGAAACCAGACACATCTGGACACATCAGGACCCCAGATGGACAAACAGGATGTTTTGGAGAAATCAATCCCGACTTGAATCCAAACAGAACTCTTGATTGTTCCGGTGCTCGCCTGACAGCGTCGGGACTCATAAACTCGGTAAATGGAGAAGAAGTGGATTTTTGTGGATTCCATGCCAGCCCGGTCGTAAGTGAAGGAACAGCAGGTGTTGGGGGAAACATTGGCAGTCTGATCACATCTGGAGAAACATCAGATACTAGAGGAACCCGCTCCAGCTGGTTTATATCTGGTGAAACAGTGAGCGTTCATGGAAGCGACGGTCGTCCGACTGCATCTGGACACGTAAACACATCAGATGTTTGGGAATTCCATGCCAATACACTTGTGATTGGAGAATCCAGTGGCAATCAGACCACATCTGCAGAAACATCAGGTGCTAGAGGAACCAACATAAGCTGGGCTGTAACTGGAGAAGCAGCTAGCATTGCTGAAACTAACGGCAATCCGACTGCGTCTAGAACCACGTACACGTCAGATGGAGGAGATGAAGATGTTTGGGAATTTCATGGTAATCAGGCAACATCTGGAGAAATAATGGCAACCCGATTGACCCGTGTCAGCCCAGATGCTTTAGTAGAAACATCAGGCACCAGGGGATCCAATGCTGTAGCTCGAACAACAGTAAGTATTAGAGGAACCGATGCTATTCCTACCACATCTGGACCTCGTGCCAACATGAGTACATGTGAAGAAACGATCAACAACTCGAGAACCTGTATTCGCCTGATTGTAGCTGGAGAAATGATGGATATTGGAGGAACCACTGGTGATTTGACAGCGTCTGGGGAAAGAGATGGAACCAGATGTACCCAGGTCAGCTCGGTTGTTGAAGAAGAAACCTCACAGACTCGGGAAACCAACGCTAGCCCAAGGGTAGCTAATGAAATGGTGGATATTGGAGGAACCAGTGCTAGTTTGTCCACATGTGGAGAAACAGCAGGTACAAGGAGAACCAGTGCCGGCCCAATTGTTACAGCAGAAGACATGTTAGGAACCTGCGAAAACAACACCAGTTTGAGTGTAGCTGGAGAAACAGTGAGTATTGGAGGAAATCATGCCAATCTAACCACATCTGGAGAAACAGCAGATACCAAGAGAACCAATCCTGGCCCATTTGTAGCTGGAATTGTTGGCAGCCTGACCCCATTAGATGTCACAACAGCAGCTACTGTAACTGGAGAACCTGTGAGCATGAGGGAAACTGGTGTGAGCCAAGTAGCAGCTGGACCCATCGACACAGTGTCACTTGTGGACGGAGTGTTACCTCAGGATCAGGTTTCTGGGAATTCCCAGCTGGGAAATGATGCGACGAAAACCAAGTTTGCCATCTGGGAAAATCCATACTGTCAAGTAAGTCCAAGGGTGTGTGTCGGGAAGCGTCCGAGTGCCTGCTGTACGGAATTGGAGATGAAAATACCCAACGGAGACGTGAACTCTGGAGAATTACAGATGGACAAAATTCAGTGTGAAGGAACCTTTACAAACGAAGCTCTCGACAAAGGTGTCAGGGTGGGAAATTGCGGATATTTAGTTATAAACCGGAGAACCATGTCGGGAACCTCCTCCATCCCCATTTATTCCCTCAGGGAACCTTGGAACGCCGCAGAACGGAAACAGGAAGTGAGGAGAATCTCAGATCTTGGACCAGAAACCAACCCAAAACTTTCTATAGCTAACGTTAATGAAGAAGCGAGCAACCATGAGATCGAAACTCGACCAGAGTACGATGTGGACTTTCGCGACGGTGTCGGTGTGGCGAGACCGCGGACTCTGAGGACTAATCCCGGGCAGGCGGTGTCACTCAGCTGTGACTCCACCCCCCTGAACGACGATAACGCCGGTTATTTCGTAGACGATGGAGACATGGACGTTATTATGAACAGCTTGGAGGTCGGCCGTCGACAGAGTGCTCCTGATAAACTTCAGGGGGGCGTCGATCCTGAACCATCAGCCGAGCGGACGGCGAACAAGAGGCACGGTTTCGCCGATTTCCTAACGAGGTACAAACGAATGGCGCGACGATTAAATCACCAATCAGATATAACGCAAATAAACCTTTAGTCTTGTAGCTTCAGTGGAGGGAAAAAACCACGATATAGTCAGTGACTGAAACCTTAAATAAAAAAACGTTGCTGTGTTTCCAGTCGTTACGTGCCGGGTTTTAGTTAACGGGCCGACGTTAATTTTAAAATAAAAATTTTCAGACAATTAAAATAATATTACAGAAATACAAGTTTAAGGCTAAATCATGTGGCAGAACTAAAAATGATATAAATACATAATGAGAACGATAATAATGATATAATCACACAAGTGAGACTATATTATATTAAAAAAAAATTAATTATAAATATTTATAAAAATTCATCATTCATTCTAATAAAATCAGGATCTTTATGCAGCACTAATATTAAAAGTAAAATATTATAGCAATAAAAATAAGGCGTGAAATAAACAATAATAAGATGATAATCAAGACACGAATGCAAAAGTAATATAAAAAAATTTAAATATCGAAAGTTTATAAAAGTTTATATATATATAATTTTAAAAATAATAATAATAAAAAAACTTAATGTGACTATTCTGTTAAATAAAAAAAGTCAAATAATACAGTGATAAAAACAATCAAATAGAATTAATAATGAATAAAAACAAGACATAAATGCAACAGTAAAATAAATAGTAATAAAACCTTGTATAAAATTAAAGCTTGACTATTAATGATAAGTGTGTGTGTGTGTGTGTGTGTGTGTGTGTGTGTGTGTGTGTGTGTGTGATGCGTAACCTTAGTCAGATGCTTAAGGTTAATGTAGTTATGATGATAAATGGAATTTAAATGAAAATGAGAAAGCAGGTGAATTCATTTTACTGTCACGGCTGCGGATTTAAAGCAGCAGTCAGAGGTTACTCGAGGTCACGCTCCTGATTCCTAATGGAGATAATCACAGCCTTCTTCACTTCCTGTAGGGATTTGTGTATAACTTTCCCATTTACTTCCTGGTTTGCATTTCGACTCTCAGGTGTGTGTGTGTGTGTGTGTGTGTGTGTGTGAGTGTGTATACTTCCTGTATAGGTCTTTAGCGGAACTGGTTTTGTGCTGTTTAGCGTGTGCAGATTAGATCAGCTGTTTGTGACGTTACAACCTGGAATTTCAGTGGAATTTTATTTGGATTTCATGTAATGGACATACACAAAAAAGTCCAAACTGGTGAAGTGAAATGAAAAAAATTACTTAATTTTATGAAGGTCCTAAATAAGATCTGATGCAACCAGTTACCTTCAGAAATCACATAATTCCTTCAGTATAGTCCACCTGTGTGCAATCTAAGTGTCACATGATCTCAGTATATATACATACACCTGTTCTGAAAGGCACCAAGGTCTGCAACATCACTGAGCACCATGAAGACCTAGGAGAGCTCCAAAGTTGTGGAGAAGTACACATCAGGGTTGGGTTATAGAACAAAAAATCAGAAACTTTGATTGAACATTCCAGGGAGCATCATGAAATCCATTATTAAAAAAAGATTTCCAGAATTGAAGGAAAGATGGACGGCGCTAAATAAAGGGAAATTCTCGAGGGAAACCTGTTTCAGTCTTCCAGAGGTTTGAGACTGGGGCAGAGGTTCACCTTCCAGCAGGACAATGGCTCTAAGTGTACTGCCAAAGCAACACTGGAGTGGTTTAAGGGGAAACGTTTAAACGTCTTGGAATGACCTAGTCAAAGCCCAGACCTCAATCCAACTGAGAATCTGTGGTATGATTTAAAGACTGCTGAACACCAGCGGAACCCCTCCAACTCGGGTTACCAAAAAATCCATTTGAATTCAAGGTTGTGAAGCAACAAAATAGGAAAATTGAGGGGGGGGGGGCGGGTGAATACTTTTGCAAGGCACTGTAGTCTTCTTTCCACCAATCAGAGATGTTGCTGTAACCGTGGCGATATGTGGCATGTGAACTGATCTCACGCTGCTGTTTTTGTTAAACTATGTAAGGTGATATAGATGCAGAACCAGTAAGGTGTTCGAACGAGCGCGTCGGTGTTTCAGGGAAGTGTTCAGGAGTTCCTGTTCCTTGTTTCTGTCTCTACAGAAGTCTGTTCTCCTGGAAGCCCAGAGAGACGAAGGCCACGGCACCTGCTTCAGGATGGAGGTTATTCGGGAAAATTTCTCCCAAGGAAAACGACACAAAAGACTCCAGAATCCCACAGCAGGTAAGGAAGAGCAGGGACCCGAGCTCGCTGGAGCGGAGGGGGACGACAGGATGATGTCATTTGTCAAGTTGAACTTAAGGTGGTGTTCCCTCGTGCAGTTTGAGATGTCAGACAGGCAGGCAGAGATCCGGGCTGAGACGGATGGATCATCAGGCTGGAAGGACGAATAGGGCTGAATGTCATCAGCACAGCAATGAGACTCAATCACAGGCCCCAGAGATGTAGTATAAAGAGAAAAGAGCAGTGGACCCAGAACCCAGCCCTGTGGAACCCCAGTTGTGAGTTGCTGAGTTTCAGAAACTCCTCCATGATACCTTGAAGGATCTGCCTGAGAGATCCTTCCACCCAGCGCAGAGCCGTTTAGAGCTGTTGCAGATGCCTTTTCTATAGCTGTTGGCTTCTCCCTCTGTTCTGTCTGTCTGTGTGTGTGTGTCTGTGTGTGTGTGTGTGTGTGTGTGTGTGGACAGAGAGTAGCTTTGAGCTTCTGCAATCCATTTTGCTTAGGATTCACCCCACGCGATCCACAGGTGTCTCTCTGTATTCCACACACACACACATGCGCGCACACACACACACACACACACACACATAATGAGGGTGTTTATGAAGCGCTCGTGGACAT
>NC_071263.1:30766034-30783534 GCF_023375685.1 Ictalurus furcatus
ACTCAATATTCCCTACTCCCTATTCCCTTTTTCCTACTCAATATTCCCTTCTCCCTATTCCCTACTCAATATTCCCTATTCCCTACTCAATATTCCCTCTTCCCTATTCCCTACTCCCTATTCCCTTTTTCCTACTCAATATTCCCTACTCCCTATTCCCTTCTCAATATTCCCTACTCAATATTCCCTACTCCCTACTCAGTATTCCCTACTCCCTATTCCCTTTTTCCTACTCAATATTCCCTTTTCCCTGTTCCCTACTCAATATTCCCTACTCCCTACTCAATATTCCCTACTACCTATTCCCTATTCTGTACTCCCTACTCAATATTCCCTACTCAATATTCCCTACTACCTATTCCCTACTCCCTATTCCTTAATCCCTATTCCCTTCTTCCTACTCAATATTCCCTAATCCCTACTCAATATTCCCTACTCCCTTCTGCCCAAATCCCTATTCCCTACTCGACATTCCCTGCTCCCTATTCCCCACGCTCCACTCCTTACTACCTATTTCCTACACCCTTCTGCCCAAATCCCGATTCCACACTCCCGATTCCCTACTCCCTGCTGTCTATGCTGAGAGAATCAATAGCACTATGTAGTGCACTGGTGTGTGTGTGTGTGTGTGTGTGTGTGTGTGTGTGTGTAGGATCTTCACGCTGTACAGTAAGCCGTTGCCGCTGGACGTGGCGTGTCGCGTGTGGGATTTGTTTTGCCGTGACGGCGAGGAAGCTCTGTTCCGCACGGCGTTGGGAATCCTGCGCCTTTATCAGGACGTCCTGCTGCAGATGGACTTCATCCACAGCGCCCAGTTCCTGTCTCGCCTCCCGCAGAACACCCCGGCACACACACTCTTCACCTGCATCGCGAACACACACATGCTCAGCAACAATCGCCGCTGGAATCAGGTACACGCCCTAAACATGGAAAATACGCTAAATAACAATCAGTGTAGGATTACTCCCTTTATTGTCTGCTGCAGGTGTTTTCAGCTCTGATGAAAGACGGCCCTAAAGAGGCTGATAAAACAGGAAGTCCTGCCTTAAGAAGTTAACGGCCCACGTCCTGTGAAGCGTGAGATATTGGGAATATTGAAAGGGATCGTCGTGTACAGTGTTATCGTGTCGGGCTGCAGCGACTCGAGGAAGATTTCGGGGAGGAAGATTTCTGCAGCGGATTCGGCTCACGCAGAGAAGACGTGTGTGTGTGTGTGTGTGTGTGTGTGTGTGTGTGTGTGTGTGTGTGTGTGAAGTTATCATGCCATGTGCCAAATGTTTGTGACTGTAAAGCAAATACACACACACAAGCCCAATACACACTAACACAAGTGTACGGCCGTGCGATTACGATGAACAGTCCCTGAGTCGTCGAGGGCGGAGCTTATTGTAATCGTAAATTCAGTCAAACTATTACTAATCTGATTGTATGATCTCAACTCTACATGCTGTTTTTTTTATTTATTTATTTTATTTTAAAGACTAAATACTTGTAAATAGACAGTATAGTAGCTTAGCGAATTTACCCGCGCTAGCTAGCTTCCTACACGCAATACCCAGTTAGCCTAGCTGACGTTAAGAATACCTCAGTGGCTAGCAGTAGCTATCCGAGTAAGTTTGGGAGCAAGCTAGCTAACGTTAAGTAGCTGCTGTTGTGATGTGATGTGATGTGATGTGATGTCATCAAGTTAACTTAAGCTCCGCCCTCCTTGACGCAGGAACTCTTGTTAAATGGCAAAAACATCACGTTACGCTAGACACGTACTTGAAGACAAGCGACAAAAACGACACTTTACTCCGACACGATGTTTCCGGATTCTAACACGTGAACGAAGGCGCGCGGTCTCGCCAAAAAACAAACGGCCCATTTTAAAACCGTTTTTTTTTTATATTAAGAACACCAAGCGACTGGGTTTAAAAACAAAATACGTAAAAAAAAATAAAAATAAAAAAATTCACAGCTGTGAGCAATGACCAAACATACGTACGTAAACCTGTTTATCGTCAACGTTGTTTTTTTTTTGTTTTATTTTTCACTACCGTGATTTATTTATTTATTTTTTTGGTCCAACTTTCCTGAAGTGAATTTCATCCAGTTTTTAAAAATGAGACTCTTCAATTAACGAAAGAAAAATGAGATGATGGATCGAGGAGTAACCGGATTAGAGCTAACAGCTGCGAATCAGCTACTCGTTTCCAAACACTCGTAAAAACACTACACACACACACACACACACACACACACACACATATATATGAGCGCTTGCTCTAAATGCAGTAGTGCTGATCGTGGCCTTTAAACTCGGAGCTGATCTGTGAGGCCGATACACACAAGTGCAATTCCTACACACACACACACACACACACACACACACACACACACACAGCAGCCAGCAGCCTAAGAGCTGATACACACTAGTGCCAAACCTTATATGACTAACACGCACACACACACTCTGTCCTTTTTGAAACTCTTGTATGTGCTTTTTAAATCCTTTTTTTATTGTTTTTTGGGTTGTTGTTGTTGTTGTTGTTGTTGTTGTTTTTTCAGAAGTCCAGAGAGACCATGTTTAAAACGATTTCTGTTCCTTTACACTTCTGAGCTCTGTTCTGAAAACTGACCCTTAAAGGTGCAGTTCACCCAAAAACTAAAATTCTGTCATCTGTTACTCCGCCTCGTATCGTTCCAAAACCCTCAGACCTCCCTCCGTGCTCGGAACACAAACGGAGACGTTTTTAACCAAAGCCAGGAGATTTCCGTCCCAGGAACCAAAACGTTCGTGAAGGCGTGGTCACCGCTGCGGAAGTGAAGGTATTTTGTGAATGATGGAGTCAGACGGATTACTTCTACCGTGACTTTATGAACTTTCTGGAGGTTGAACGTTTTGGTTCCTGGACCGTAAACGGAGGGACGGAAACCTCCCGGGTTCCGTTAGATGAGCGGAGGTCTGACGGGTTTGGAACAACATGCGGGTGAGTAAATGATGACAGAATTTTCATTTGTGGGTGAACTATCTACCTTTAAAGGTTCTTCAGTCGTCCCTCTGGGGAACCCTTAAAGATTCTTAGGCAGGTCCCGGATGGGTGCTTTAGGGATGAAAAGTTCCAGACTTTATAGCTAACGCAAGTCTGTAGGTCGTCTGGTAGAACCGTACAACAAATCATCTCCAGTTAGAACCTTTTTTTTTTCCTAAGTTAAGACCCCTTAGTTATCCAGTGAACCCTTAAAAATCATTGGAGAACCCTTTGTTCTAAGAGAGTAGGTATTAACTGGGTACGTGTGCAATACAAAACCAAGTTATTGCTCATTATTTTTTTTTCTTTTAATATCTAGAACCTTAACAAAGAAGTTCTTGGTGCTTAGTACACTCTTAGAACAAGGGTTCTTCAGTGGTTGGATAAGTAAGCTTGGAAGAACCTTCTCTGATTAGAAAATATAACGTGTAAATATAAAAAAAAAAACCGTAAGCTTCTCTATTTCTATATTGAAAGGTTCTTCGAGGGTTCCTGGCCTTCAGAAACGTTTCTGCTGGTAGTCACTGTGCTGTTGGGTTCTATGGAGGTTCCAAGTAGAGCCCTTTAGATTGGTAAGAAACTGTTTCTGAGGTCTTTCTAATAAGTACTACGAGTTCTTAAAAGGGTTCTACTTGGAACTTTCTCTGATGGCGAATCGGTTCTCGGGTTCCATGTTGTTTATTGGCTCATTGGATAATGAGGAGGTCTTGACTTCTTGTAAGGGTTCTACTTTCTGATCAGTTCTCAGTTGTAGGATGGATTTAATATTCTTTTGGGTTTCTTAGCTCTCTACAACGGTTCTGCTCGGAACCTTCTCCTATACGGACGTTAAGGGACTCTTCTGTTGGCTAACCGAGGGTTCTACTTGAACCCTTTCTGATAAACACCAAGTTGTAGGGCGCTTTGTAAGACATAATGGTTGTTAAGGGCTCTCTGTGGAGCCTTCAGGGTTCTGTATTATTTAAGGGCTCATTTGATAACCGAGTTCTAAATACTTGTTCTGCTTTCTGATAAACACTCATTTGTAGGGTTCTGCAGTATTTAAGGTTTCTTGTTGTATGATAATTCTCTTGGCTTTCTAAAGGGGTTCAACCCAGAACTTTTCCTAATTGGGAAACTGGTATAGAGGTCTATATTATTTACAAAGAACCCTTTTCTGATAGACAAACACTCTGTTATAGGGTTCTAAATGTTTTAAATAAACAAAACAAACCAGCGTAGCTATAGACCTCGTCTTGCGAGCCAGACTTCTCGACCATGTTTAATAAATAAACGTGTCTCAGACCCACCCACTTTCGGAGAAGGAAGCCGTTTGATTGACACGGCAGGCGACCAAGCGCAGCCTTTTCCTCAACCCTGTGAGATTTTGTTTGTTTGTTTGTTTACTCACCGCTAACTGCCTTTAAAAACTGTTTTCCATGAACTTTTTTTGGTTCTTCCTCTGAAATGTAATAAAGTGTCGGAAAGCTGTGCACAGAGAACCAATCAGAACGTAAATCTCGACGATCCTGAATCTTGTGGCCAGAAAAGGGTACGAAAGAGAAATCAGATGCTCGCTGTATCCTGTGGGCGGAGCCTCAGACGCGGAGACTTTAACCTTGGCTACGCGCGCTAGTTTAGTTAAGGGCTTTTTAGCTAATGTTTTATGGATCTCAAGCTAGCTTTGACGATTTACTTTGAGTTAGCGTTCCAGTTCCACTTCCCGATCTTCATGATTAAACCGTGGTGTTCATCTGAGAGGCGAGGATGATGATGATGCGATGATGTAATCACCTGGTCCATATCAGCCAATGGTGGGCTGACTTGACAAAAAAACAGGAATAATAATAATAATAATAATAATGTGTGGTCTCTCTGGACTTTCATATCATGGAGTTTTTGTTAACGTGTGAGAAGCTTGGTGATGCGAAAGTTTTCGCTCCCTTCCATCATGAATGTTCTAGCAGGAAGAACCCAGTAAGCTGCTGCTCGCTGGAGCTCCAGAGCTGTAAACACGTCCAGACTTCCTGTTTCAGAGTTATTTTATATAGTTTTTTAAGCACTAAAAGCGACTTTGAAGGCTGGATCGATGTTTTATATGAAATCGTTTGACCAAATAATTTTCTTAAACTACCGCCTCGTGACGTCACGTAACGCGTTAAACAGTTCACGCGGAGCCGCTTTAACGCATCATCACCATCACCTCCCGTACGGTCGGAAACAAGAAGGCGATTCTTTTGATCCAGAGCGTCGGTGTTTAAAGAAGTACGGTGTATCGAGTACTAACTCGCTTTTTATTTCCTTTTGAAATTCAAGCTCATTATTGTACAGGTTTGGGTTTGTTTTTGTTTTTTTTTACATGCTGTCAGTGTTGTATATAAACTGTGAAATGATTTCTCTAGATTAGAAATGTAAATATAAATTAATTACATTCCCAATACGCACGTGTCTGTCGTTTTTCTTTGACTCTTTTTTTTTCTTTCGTTTACATATTTA
Organism: Ictalurus furcatus; assembly: GCF_023375685.1. Taxonomy (NCBI): domain Eukaryota; kingdom Metazoa; phylum Chordata; class Actinopteri; order Siluriformes; family Ictaluridae; genus Ictalurus; species Ictalurus furcatus. Next base: position 30,771,524 of record NC_071263.1, read on the forward strand.
CGGACGCAGAGGTGGAGAAAACAAACTAAAGTGCTCACGCATCATTCTTTCCACATAAGATAACTCACGACTTAAGGCTAACTGATTGAAATATTAGCTTATTTAACAGTCAGAATAATGACTCGAACAATTTCTGTAGTTACGAAAAGAAGAATGATTCGTTTGGGAGTCAAAAAGAGTTGACTCACTGGTGAGTCAAATGATCTGAATCACTGAGAAGAGCTGGAATTCCCATCACTTGAGAAATTCCTGGCTTTAGATTGGGGCAGGGTTACAACGGGTGGGCGGAGTAACACGTGTTATGATCGGCTGAAGGACAAAAACGCAGGAACGGTGTGGTGATGTCATTTTCAAGCCGCAACCAGCAAGAGAACGAAGGTCAGACGATGTACTTTTGCACCACCTGTAAGTAGGATCCGATATTTCTACTAAGTCACTGTATAAATAAATAAATAAATAGATATCCATCAATAAAGACATGTAACAATGCCTACATTTCATAAACCAATCAAACCACAAGTCCCACCCCCCCCAAACACGCTGGAAGGAAAAGACTGCAGTTCTATAGAACATGAAAAATGTTGTATTTTGAAAAATAAAAAGCTAAATGTACACGCAGAAACCAACAATCCAGCAAAGTCCTTTTTAAAATTTAACACAATGGAACATTTCAGCCAAAAAGTTATTTTAACCCAAACTGTAGATCAAAAGTCCCATTTGATGCACATTTTTACTGTTTCTTGGCTACACTGGAGTCCATAATGTCCTGTTACCTGCTAGCAACATTAGCCTCGTAGCTTCAGGACGAATCTAATGCTACGTATGACGTTAAGGTGGATTTCATTTCTGGCTGAACTTTTCCTTTAACAGTTTTCCTCTTTAACCAGCACCAACCGTTTATTCCCAGTCAGTAAAAGATGTTTAAACTCAGATGGCCAGCAGGGGGCGATATGCTGATACGGTATCAATACTGTGATGCGTTGTTACGATACAGCCGTACTGGAGCGTCGGTGGTGTTGTGTGTGTGTGTGTGTGTAACACACTAAAGACACTTTACAGTAATGAGAAGCTGATTGTTTTTCAAAGAAAATAAGTTTTGGCACCATTTTGCAAGATCAAATATATATACGTGGGCGACCGTGGATCAGGTGGTAGAGCGGGTGGTCCACTAATCGTAGAGTTGGGGGTTCGAGTCCCGGCCCACGTGACTCCACGTGACTCCACATACCGAAGTGTCCCTGGGCAAGGTACTGAACCCCAAGTTACTCCCGATGGCAAGTTAGCGCCTTGCATGGCAGCTTTGCTCCCATTGGTGTGTGAGTGTGTGAATGAGACACCGTGTAAAGCGCTTTGGATAAAAGCGCTATATAAGTGCAGACCATTAACCATTATACGTATATATACGATTTGATATTTCGGTCGTATCGCCCCGCACATGACATCAGTGCCCACTAATTTTCCTCAGCCTTGTTCTTTTTCTTCTTCTCTTTCTTTTTCTCCTTCTTTTTCTTCTTCTCTTTCTTCTTTTTCTTCTTGGCGGTGTTACTCGACTGGGCGTCGTCCTCTTTCCTGGCTTTCGTCTCCTGGACTCTGGACTTGTCCTCGGTCCTGCGAGGGCTTGTGTCTCGTCTCGGTCGTTTCCTCTCGGCGCTTCGCTCGTCTCGGTCTCGGCACTCCGCGGGCTTGTGCTCTCGCTGCCTCTTACTGTCTTTAATCTGCTGATCCTGTGACACGGAAGACATTGTGTAAGAGGTTATGAATATGAGTAAGTGTTTAAAATACCGTTTTGTTTATAAATGCTACAGCTTTTCATTTTCTTAGCGTACATATATACACATATATATATATATATATATATATATATATACACATATATACATACACACATATATATACATATATACATTATATATATATATATATATATATATATATATATATATATATATATATATATATGTGTGTGTGTGTATATATGTATATATGTGTGTGTATATATGTGTATATATATATATATATATATACATATATATATACATACATATATACACACACACACACACACACACACACACATATATATATATATATATATATATATATATATATATATATATATATATATTTATATTTAATCTCTGTTGTTGTCGAGTCAACGTTAACGCTTCAGAGTCACAATCTCTCATTTACCGTCACGGTTTTAAAAATAAATAAATAAATAAATAGGGAACACAGAAAACTCTGCAAACTTCTTTTTTTAACCTCGTCCCCATCAAAGACGTGGTCCCTGTCAGTCACAGTAACCATGTCTTGCTCTGAAAAACCCACTGCGTCACAGTGTTGAAAGGTTTTTCAGGTTTAACACTGCTGCAGCTAATCCGAGTGCAATCCTTCATGATTCTGAAGCTCCTGCCCAGAAAAGTGTAGAAAAGGCGTGAGATATCAGACGCTCTGTAAGTGGAAGTGTGGGAGTGTCCAGGCCTGGGAATAACGAAGTGCAGACTAAGGTCGTTTTCATACTTGTAATTTTTTCCCGACTGGTGAGGTCTGGATGCTGTTTTGGAGCTTGGGCGTGGTCTGGAGATCTGATCACGGTGGTCTGGAGATCTGATCACGGTGGTCTGGAGATCTGATCACGGTGGTCTGGAGGTCTGATCACGGTGGTCTGGAGATCTGATCACGTCGGTCTGGAGATCTGATCACGTCGGTCTGGAGATCTGATCACGGTGGTCTGAAGATCTGATCATGTCGGTCTGGAGATCTGATCATGTCGGTCTGGAGATCTGATCACGTCGGTCTGGAGATCTGATCACGTCGGTCTGGAGATCTGATCACGGTGGTCTGGAGATCTGATCACGGTAGTCTGGAGATCTGATCACGTCGGTCTGGAGATCTGATCACGTCGGTCTGGAGATCTGATCATGTCGGTCTGGAGATCTGATCACGGTGGTCTGGAGATCTGATCACGGTGGTCTGGGACATCAGGTGTGGAAGCTTCCCACATTCTGTTTTTTTTCTTTGCCGAGTGAGTCTTCGTTCATCAGAAAAATAAACGGATGAAAGTAAGTGCCTACTATTTCGCAATCCTGTGCACAAACGTGACGTAAGGAATTGCGTAATACAGTCAGTTTGGAAGGAATTCAAACCTCGGATTGCGAGCCCCGCCCCCAAAGGAGCGACCACAAACTGTATTTCGACCGAGTCTGAAAGCACCGTTAAAGCACATCCAAAGAGCCTAGGACTCTAATTAAATCTGTAATCGGATTAAAAAGCTAGTCCTAAAGCTAGTCTGGGTCACGTGTCGTGGTCACGTGTCGTGTTCACAGTGTTTAGTGTGTTCACCTGGTGTGTGTTGGTGTGTTTGTGTCCCTCTGCGCTGTTCAGGTCCCCGAAAAACTCCTCACAGCGCTGACAGAAGAAGCCGATCACAGGGATCAGATCGCCCGAACCTGCGGCGACAGAACTGAGATTAGCCTCACGCGTCAGTGCTTAGACGCGTTCCTACTGTATACGGCGAGGGTTCTGCGTTAGAACCTTCGTGCTTGAGCAGTCCCTCCAGCTCCTTCACCAGGTACTCCTTCCTCTTCTTCTGGATCTGCTTCTCTCTCCGCTCCTTCTCCCTCTCGTCGCTCTGATAACCGACACCAAACTCCGCGTTAGCATCAACGCCGCGCAGCCTCGCCGTTTCTCTTATTACTGTTTATTTCATTCATTCACTACGCCGTTACCTTGTCTCTGTGCTCGGTGTCTCTGTGCGACTGACTGCTGTCAGACCGATTACTCCGACTGTCATCAGACTTCTGCACTGCACACAGTACAAATCAAATTCATTATCATACACACTGTGCCTAGATCACACTGATACTGGTGTCTGATCTCACATTCATATCTTTACTGCATTAGTATAGCTCTGATACCGGGGTCTAATCTAGTACTCATATCATCACTGCGTTATTATAGCTCTGATACTGAGGTCTAATCTAGTTCTCATATCTTTACTGCATAATTATAGCATTGATGCAGATGTCTAATCTAATTCTCATATCTGTACTGCATTTTTATAGGTCTGATGGTGGTGTCTAATGTAGTTGTCATTTCTTTACTGCAATATTATATGTCGGATATGGATATTTTTCTAGCTCTTATTTAGAAGTCTGATCTATTTCTCATACCTTCAATGTATTATTACAGGTCTGATGCTGGTGTCTGATTTAGCTATCTGATTGTTGTTGCATTATTATAGGTGTGATATTAATGTCTGATTAAGTTCCGAAACCTTTAAGATATTGTGTATAGCTTTTATATCAATGTCCAGTCTATCGTACCTTTAGCGTATTATTACAGGTCTGATACTGGTGTCTGATCTAGTTTGGAAACCTCTGGTACATCATTACAGATGTGATACTGGTGTCTATTTGAATTCTTATGCCTTTTTTATATTATTATAGGTCTGATGTTGGTGTCCGGTTACGCTGATGCATTTGATATATTTTTATACCTCTTATGTTGATGTCTGATCTATTTCTCATACCTTTAGTGTATTACTATTACAGGTCTGATATCTATGTCTGACCAATCTCTGATACCTCTAGTATTATCTAGTACAAAATAGGTATGATGATGTCTGATCCAGCTCTAATGCATTTAGTGCATTATAGGTTGGATATTAAAATCTGATCTAGTTCTTACACCATTGGTGTATTACAGGCCTGATATTGATGTCTGATCTAACTTTGTTATGTATAGTGAATTATTAAAGGTTTCAGGAAATCTGATCTAGCTCCGATATCGATGTCTCATGTAACTAATACCCATAGATCCTTACAAAAGGTCTGATATCTGTGTCTGATCAAGGTCTGATATTTTTAATATATTATTACAGCTCCGACGTCTGATCCAGCTGTGATATCTTTAGGGTATAATTATAGGTTTCAGAATGTCTGATCGAGCTCTAATATTAGTGTATTATTAATGGTATGTCTAATCTAGCTACTCTATTTAATGACTGATGTCCAATCAAGCACTTGTACATTTTAGTGTATTATTATAGGCCTGATACCGATGTCTGATCTAGCTGTGATACCTTTCCCGCGGTTCAGCAGTGTCTCCAGCGTCGCTCGGAGAGCCGTGTTCGAGCTCGCTCCTCTTTGCTCCTCCTGCTTCTGCTTCAGTCTGGTGGCCATCTTGCTGATGTCGGCCTGGCTCAGGTTCAGCCCGATGGTCTTTAGCAGGTTCTTTACCCTCTCACGCTCCTCCGCGGACACGTCCGGTGTCAGGGGTCGCCTGGAGGTCACGGCCTGGCCTTTGGGCTCCTGGAGGATGGGTGGTTTGGAGAGATAGGGAGACGAGATCTGATTTTCGGCAGGTCTAGATTGGGCGAGGGGGACAGTGACGGCTTGGGGTTTCTTCCTCCCGTCTTCGTCTCCGTAGAGAAACGCCTCCTCGTCTTCGATGCTGTGGAAGACGCATCTATTCGGGAACGCTTCCGGTTTTTGTCCCGGATCGTTCCACGATAAGATTCGAGGTAAGGCGCCGTCGCCTCCGCCCACTCGCTCGTGAGGAAGTACGGAGTTCGGGTAAAAGTCAACGGCTTGTTCGGGTTCACACGACTTCCTCGGATGTTCTGGAAGATTCTGTGAAGGTGCAGGCTGAGGTTCCTGCTTTATCCTCGTGTCTTCCTGGGTCTGATAAAATTATACAAATATATTACATCATCATGAAACAATTCAAATAAAAGACGTGAATAAACACTACATACATGACATCCAAATATTTACAATATCATGTGACTCGTATCGATTGGGAATCCGATCTGATTGCTTCTAGCTAGAACATAAAACAAGCTCCTTACTCTAGCTGTGCATCATACCAGAGTTCTGGGAGGCGTGTTCCTATGAGACGCATCACGACTTATAAATATCTGTGTTGCGTTATTTTATTTTGAAAACAAACAAATTGACATTGACACTTTTATTTTAATGTCTAAAAGTTAAAGTAATTATTTAACAACGTAACGAACGCAGCTAACCCAAGTCGTTTCTGTTCTTTTGAGGACGTTGAGATCCGTCAAAGAACCGAAAAAAAAGCAGAGTTTGTTTTAACGCCACGTGATATATAACGTCACTTTTACTCCTGCGCCGTCACGTAAACGTGTTTACAGGCAAAACTGCGTAAACTCTTAACGCACACACTAACTACGATAACCCCGAGGCGGAGAGAACAGGAAAAACAGTCACGTTAGGTTCTAGGGTCATTTTTTTTTTGTCATCTTTAGTGTCTTAGATTGGACATAAACATCACACCATTATATCTCTGATATGTTTAATGCATTGTTATAGGTATGACGATGTCTGATCTAACGCATATACCTTTACTGCATTATTATAGGTCTGCTGTGGATGTCTAATCTAGCTCCATCTTTAGTGTATTATTAGAAATCTAATGATGTCTGATCTAGCTATGGTATCTTTAGTGTATTATTATAAGTCCAACGACATCTAATATACCCCTGACAGTTATTATTATAGTCTGATGCTGTCTTATTTTTAGTATATAATAATAAATCCAAGTCTGATCTAGTTCGGATACCACTGTTATAGTGCATTATTACAGCATTATAATGATAATCAGCCTGATGTCTGACCTAGCTTGGATACCATTAAAGCATTACTATAGGGCTTATATTGATGTCTGATCTAGCGCTGGTATATTTAGTGTATTATAATGTGTCTGATGATGTCTGATCTAGCTCTAATATCTATACTATGAGTCTGATGATGTCTGATATCTATACTATAATAAGTCTGATTGTGTCTGATCTAGCTATGGTATCTTTCGTGTATTATAATGTCTGATTTAGCTCTAATATCTATATTAAGTCTGATTATATCTGATCTAGCCGTGGTAACTTTAGTTAACAGCTTATTCTGATTGGTGCTTTGGTAGCATCGTCCTGTTCGAACATATACAGCCCCGCCCACCACAAATCAGACCTAAGAACTCCAAAAAAACCAAACAAAAAAACCCTTTTTATTATTTTTTTCTTGTTATAACATTCTTGGTTTCTTCTGTCAATTCACTTTCATGTGTTTTATTTCTATTTCTCTTCTTTTTCTCCTTTTATCTATCCATCCTTTTTTCTCCAGAAGATGTTTGCAGTTGGGGATAATTCAGCGCAGGCGCTGCAGATAAGCAGAGAGGAGGGTGGGTTACCTGGCTGATCATGAAGGTGTTTTTCACCATAGTGAGGTGTTTCTCCAGCTCTTTGCTCTGTAGAACCTGTTTGAGGTTCTGGAAGAGGTCCGGTACTCTGGTGCTAACGGACGGAGCCGCTGCCTCTTTAACGCTGTGCTGAGAGTCTTTATGGGGCCGAGGCTGGCTTTTACTCCTCGCTAAGCTCCTCCCCCGGCTGCGACTGTGACTGCGACTGCGACTCCGAGGCCGGCTCTTCGCTCTGGTGCGGCTTTTCCCCCGACTCCTGCTCCTGCTCCTGCTCCGAGCTCGGCTCCTTCCTCGACTGCGAGCTCGGCTCTTCCCCCGGCTCCTCCCTCGACTCCGGCTCCTGCTCTTACTCCGGCTCCGCCCTCTCGAGTGCTTCTCTACGCTGCGTCTCTCGGCTTCGCCGTCTGCGCTCGGGCGTCTCGAGCCTTTGTCTCCCGATTCGCTGGAAGGTTTGAGCCGATCTTTAGCTTCCAGGATGCGCAGGAATTCTTCAGCTTTCTTCCTGTGAGGATGTGGAGGAAAAAAGCACAAATTTTATATTCAACAGAGGAGGCGTGGCCTCCGTGTGTGTCAGTCTCAGTGAAGGAGGCGTGGCCTCCGTGTGTGTCAGTCTCAGTGAAGGAGGCGTGGCCACCCCCTATAATCCCACATTTCTCCCTTTGTGTTTTTCTCTCATTCTTCTTTCATTCCTGTCCTTTCTTTCGATTTTTGCTCCCTTCCCTCCATCCTTTTCCCTGCATTTGTCCTTTCTTCCTCCCGGTCATTTTTTTCCCACTAATCTTTCTTCCTTTTATCTCTCCATCTTCACTCTTCATTCTTTCCTCACCACACCTTTTCTTTCTCCTCAGTGTTTACATTCTTCCTAAATTTCTCTCACCCCTTATTTTTTTACTTTACTTTCTTTCATCCTTCCTTCCCTTCCTCCATACTTATTTTTTACTTTCTTCCTTTAGTGTCACCTTACTTTCTATCCATTCACCTCTTCCTTTTGCTATTTAATATAATTTAATATTTATCTATTATCAACTGCACTCTTTCTGTACTTATTCATTTAATCCTTTCATCCTTTTTCCGTTATTCTTTTTCTCCATCATTTTAAAACCTTGCATTTAGTAACGTGTGTGTGTTTATATGTATGTATGTGTGTGTATAAACGTTACTCACTTCACCTCCAGACTCTGCAGATCATCCTGGTGAAGTGTCCATCCTGCAGGAAACTGTGCTGGAGGAGCTGTTGCCTGTTCACACACACACACACACACACACACACACACACACAGTTAAAGGAGTGTGAAAATACGACATATAAGTGAGGTGATATGACAATACAAAGACCACTGATGAAGAAATCTGAATTGTGATGCAGTAATGGTGAGGATAAATGTAATATCAAGGTGTTTGAGTATTAGTAACTGCACTCTGTGATATACCGTGATACAGTGATACCGTGATAGCCGGTTATTACACCGGACTGTATGAAATATCGCACAGGCCTGAGCACGTTTCAGTGAGTTTATTAGCGGTACCTGGTAATGCGGCTCGGTGCTGAAGCTCTGAAATCCCGGAGGAGGAATCGATCTGGGGTAAGACACGGGGTTCGGGAAATGCGGAGGGAAATTCGGTCTGTTAAACGGGCCTGGAAACGGAGGACCGGCACCGGAAGCAGCTGAAGGTCCATACCGGGGAGGGGGGACAGGAGCCTGGTGATAATCCGGGTTCGGCCTGCGGTGCATTTCTGCTCCTGTTAGTTTAGCTTAGCTTAGCTTAGTTTAGCTTATCTTATCTTAGCAGTAACGTAAAAAACATTACTCATGAGTTAAATATTATAATCGTAACATATATTTCTGTATATTTTAAATAATTTAAATTGAATAAAATAAAATAAAGCTTTAAAACAAGATCACTAATGAGTCGGGTCTGCGTGTTTGGGACTGAATCACAGTCATAGCACCGAATCTCATCTCTGCATAATATTGCACCCTAAGGACCCTGCTGATTGGTGCCTATCATATTCGCCTGATGTAATAATAAATAAATAAATAAATCACAAACGCACCAGCACAACTGATATCGACTACAATTGGTGTCCAAACTTTTAAAATACAACAAAAAAAAACCCCCAAAATTTAGCAACCATACTTCAGCAGGATTGATTTAAAGAAACGTGAAGCTGATCTAACTATACGTGGTTTAAATTAGTTGCGCTCGGTTAGCTAGAAAGCTAGCATTTGGATGCATTTCTATTACTACACAAATTTATTTACATGTGTAATAACATTATACCATAATTCTGTATAATTGTTTAACCTTAATTTAAAACATTTTAAACGTCACCAAAAAAAACAGGCATATAATTATCTACCTTTAAAATGGCGGTCGCGTCGAACTGGATGCAGGATGTATGCAAAGTGCACAAACCTTCACTACACTAGGACCTATTTGGTGACCACTTTTGCGAGTCTGTCCATTAATATGCCGGTATAAAAAATTACATTCGTGTGTCTTAATTTGTGGTTTTGTAAACGGGTACATTATTACGCAACATTTCACAAACAATACTACTACATAACCAAAATATTTATACAAATACGTCTATATTTTGCATCGCTTTAATTTCTTACTATTGTTGGAATATTTTCGGTCAGCTATGTGGTCGCTGTTAGGACCCCTGTCCTGCCAACCGAGCATATCATGCAGCTGCGGTGTTAATGTAAGAGTGTCTGATTTGCACTGTTTCTCCGGAATAAAGCTGAAATAAAGGGTTCTCTTCATGGAGAACGACATTCTGGACTCTCTGGAGGATTTGGGGTATGTAGGAGAGAGAGTTTAGTGCGTCTGTGTAAAGGCAGGGTGTGTCAAAGTGCGCAAAGGTATTTTTAAACATGTTCAACTCGAGTCGGTTCAGGTTTTATTTCAATTTTGGCACAAAGGAGCTTCATGGGTTTGGATTTAGATCCTAAATAAACAGAGCAGAAGAGACTGAGATCACACGAGGAAGGGAAAGGACAGGATTATAAATAAATATTATAATATAAATAGAATATTATATATTATAATAAATATATAAAATAAAATATAATAATAATAATAATAATAATAATAATAAAGTGAGACAGTACAGAGAGAGAGAGAGAGAGAGAGAGTGTGTGTGTGTGAGAGAGAGAGAGAGAGAGAGAGAGTGTGTGTGTACGTGAGAGTGAGTGTGCGCGCGCGTGTGTGTGAGAGAGAGAGAGAGAGAGAGTGTGTGCGCGCGCGTGTGTGTGCGTGAGAGAGAGTGAGTGAGTGTGTGTGTGTGAGAGAGAGAGTGAGTGTGTGAGAGTGAGTGTGTGTGTGTGTGTGTCTCTCTCTCTCTCCCTTTCTCCCTCTCTCTCTCTCTCTCTCCCTGTCTCTCTCTCTCTCCCTGTCTCTCTCTCTCTCTCCCTGTCTCTCTCTCCCTCTCTCCCTCTCTCTCTCTCTCTCCCTGTCTCTCTCTCTCCCTCTCCCTCTCTCTCCCTGTCTCTCTCTCTCTCTCTCTCTCTCTCTCTCCCCCTGTCTCTCTCTCTCCCTCTCCCTCTCTCTCCCTGTCTCTCTCTCTCTCCCTCTCCCTCTCTCTCCCTGTCTCTCTCTCTCTCTCTCTCTCCCTCTCCCTCTCTCTCCCTGTCTCTCTCTCTCTCTCTCTCTCCCTCTCCCTCTCTCTCCCTGTCTCTCTCTCTCTCCCTGTCTCCCTCTCTCTCCCTGTCTCTCTCTCTCTCCCTGTCTCTCTCTCTCTCCCTCTCTCCCTGTCTCTCTTTCTCTCCCTGTCTCTCTTTCTCTCCCTGTCTCTCTCTCTCTCTCCCTGTCTCTCTCTCTCTCTCCCTGTCTCTCTCTCTCTCTCTCTCCCTGTCTCTCTCTCTCCCTGTCTCTCTCTCTCTCTCTCTCTCCCTGTCTCTCTCTCTCCCTGTCTCTCTCTCTCTCTCCCTGTCTCTCTCTCTCTCTCTCCCTGTCTCTCTCTCTCTCCCTGTCTCTCTCTCTCTCTCTCCCTGTCTCTCTCTCTCTCCCTGTCTCTCTCTCTCTCTCCCTGTCTCTCTCTCTCTCCCTGTCTCTCTCTCTCTCTCTCTCCCTGTGTCTCTCTCTCCCTGTCTCTCTCTCTCTCCCTGTCTCTCTCTCCCTGTGTCTCTCTCTCCCTGTGTCTCTCTCTGTGTGTCCGGTTCCTGTAGAACTGTAGTGATTGGGGTTGATTGCAGTGAGCGGACCCGAATACAGGAAGTGAGGTGGACATGCCGTGTGTTTGGGGTTGCGCTGGATGTTTTAAAGAGACGTTTTTACAGGTATTTAGTAATATATGGAGCGCGTGTTCTCCCCTGAGCTCGTGGGGTTTTTTTAACACACGCATGTTTCCAGTTCTACACGTCCATCAGACCTTTCTTCTTTTCATTTTTTTCAGCAAATGAATCGATTTCAGTCCGATTCAGACTCGAGGAAAAACTCCCTTTAAACACATTTCACATCCACCGGCGTTCAGCGTTTAACACGAAACCGTGTAATGTAATATAATACAATATAAACCTGGAGCTGCACTACTGTCAGAGCTGCTGTTACAGGAAATACATCACCACCTGACAGCCAATCACAATCCAGATCTCAACATCAGAGTGCACAGTAGTCTTTATAAAGTCTTTATTCAACACCAGGAAGTAAATCTCTCGAGTGTTTGAGCTGCAAAATATAGATTATTATTATTATTACTATTATTACTATTACTGTTAATAATGATATTGTTACGGTGGTGTTGCAGCATGAACCGGTGGTGTGATGAGGAGTGATGAGATTAT
>NC_071263.1:30788534-30803534 GCF_023375685.1 Ictalurus furcatus
GCTTGTCGTGTAGAAACTCCATCACGCTGCCTCGTGCTCTGTAACCCCAGTGTCTCCTCTTTATTCAAAACCAGTTTACTTTACCAGTGTGTGTTTATTTTTATTTATCATTCATACAAACTGTACAATATACATTAGGTATAGTAGTAATAATAATACTAATCATGATAGCAATAATGATGATGATGATAATGATAGTAATGATGATGATAATGATGATAATGATAGTGATAATGATAATGATAATAATAATGATGATGATGATGATGATAATGATAGTAATGATGATGATAATGATAATGATAATGATGATAATGATAATAATGATGATAATGATAATGATGATGATAATAATGATAGTGATGATGATGATGATAATCATAGTAATGATGATAATGATAGTAATGATGATGATAATAATGATAGTGATAATGATGATGATAATCATAGTAATGATGATAATGATAGTAATGATGATAATGATAGTAATGATGATGATAATGATAATGATAATGATGATAATGATAATAATGATGATAATGATAATGATGATGATAATAATGATAGTGATGATGATGATGATAATCATAGTAATGATGATAATGATAGTAATGATGATGATAATAATGATAGTGATAATGATGATGATAATCATAGTAATGATGATAATGATAGTAATGATGATAATGATAGTAATGATGATGATAATGATAGTGATAATGATAATGATGATAATGATAATAATGATGATAATGATAGTAATGATGATAATGATAATAATGATGATAATGATAGTAATGATGATGATAATAATGATAGTGATAATGATGATGATAATCATAGTAATGATGATAATGATAGTAATGATGATAATGATAGTAATGATGATGATAATGATAGTGATAATGATAATGATGATAATGATAATAATGATGATAATGATAGTAATGATGATGATAATAATGATAGTGATAATGATGATGATAATCATAGTAATGATGATAATGATAGTAATGATGATGATAATGATAGTGATAATGATAATGATGATAATGATAATAATGATGATAATGATAGTGATGATGATAATGATGATGATAATAATGATAGTGATGATGATGATGATAATCAGTAATGATGATAATGATAATGATGATGATAATGATAGTGATAATGATAATAATGATGATAATGATAGTGATAATGATAATAATGATGATGATGATGATGATGATGATAATGATAGTGATGATGATGATGATGATAGTAATAATGATAGTAATGATGATAATGATAATAATGATGATAATGATAATAATGATGATGATAATGATGATGATGATAGTGATGATGATGATGATGATAATGATAATAATGATGATAATAATGATAGTGATGATGATGATGATAATCATAGTAATGATGATAATGATAGTAATGATGATGATAATGATAGTGATAATGATAATGATGATGATGATGATGATGATGATGATAATGATAGTGATGATGATGATAATGATAATGATGATGATAATGATAGTAATGATGATGATGATAATAATAATAATAATAATAATAATAATAATAATGATAGTCATGATGATGATAATGATAATAATGATAGTAATGATGATGATGATGTGGTGTGTGTTCAGCGTTTCTGATCTCGGAGTTGGAAGCTGCTCGGATGATGTTGGTGAACGCTCCACAGAGGAAAGCAGCTGAAGATGGCGGAGGAGGAGGAGGAGGACCAGTGGGCTGCAGCGAGCTCTTCCTGGAGCTGAAGGGCATCTGTGTGGCTCTGGGCATGTCCAAACCTCCACCCAACATCACCATGTTCCAGTTCTTCAGCGGCATCGAGAAAAAAGTACACGCTTTTACCTGTTCACGCGCGCACACACACACACACACACACTCACACACTGTCTTCTGGGGTTAACACATTATCGCACACACACACACATATACACACACAGACAGAACAAGAAGTTGTGTAGAGAGTTTTAGATGGGCGTATTGGTCTAAGAGCTACATTATATAAAAAAATAGTTAAAAAAAGTGAATTTTTTTGTGATATTTAAATAGTTTTTAATGAAATGTATATTTTATCCTAGTAAAATGTGGGTTTTTTGTGAAATTCCACGTCTTACTGAAACTTCCCGGATTTAAATGAATTCCGTCAGGATCCTGACGGGACCAGGTCATGTGATCATATTACTCCTGCCCTGTCCTTACACCGGCCCCCGGTCAGGTTCCGGGTCCATTTTAAAATGACGCTGCTGATACACAAAGCATTACATGGCTCGTCTCCTCACTATATATCTGCTTTATTAATCCCTCTCACCCCAAATCTGCGCTCCTCACAGTGTAATCTGTAAACTGTTCCACAAACACGCCTAAAATCTACAGGTACAGGACGTCTGTCTCTGCTCCTCCAGTGTGGAACTTCCTCCTGAACTCGGGGAACATCAGACCTGTGCCACCTTTAAATCTCAGCTCAAGACACACTTTTTTAAACTTGTATTTGACTGCTGATGTCTTCCTTTATTATTATTATTATTATTAGTGTTAGTATTATTGTTGTTGTTGCTATTCTTATTAAATTTTATAATGAATTTTTTCTGTGTACTGCTTATTTTGTGTACAGCGCTTTTATAAAATAAAGTGTATTATTTATTAATTTATTTTACTGAACTTTTTATTCCTTTTATATTTTAGTGACATTTTATTTGAAACATTTAGAAATTCCCACATATATTGTATTGTATATGTTTTGTTTATATTTCACTGAAGGTTTTATTATAATGTAGTGACATTTATATTTGAGAATTTTTCTATTATATTAGTTTTGGTGAAATGTTTTATATTTTAGTAAAAAAAAAAAAAAATCATTTATGTGTTAGTGAAATCATTGTGTCTGTTTTGTTTATTTTATTTATTTATTTACTTATTTTTGGAATTTCAGTTATAATTTATTAAAGAAAAAAAATTTCTATTATTTTATTGAACTCGTAGCTCCGCCCTCCACTTGTGCACTAATATTGTGTGTGTGTGTGTGTGTGTGTGTGTGTGTGTGTGTGTGTGTGTGTTATTTCCCCTCCTCAGCTGAAGGAAGCGTTCTCTAAAGTTCCTTCTCATCATGTCGGTGCTCCTCTGATGATCAGAACCCTCGGCCCACTTCACTGGGTGAGTTTAACTCCCCGATGCCCCGGGGTTGGTGGGCTTGTTTTTTTTTTTTTTTTTCTTTTTTGCATTTGCTTGGTTTTAATGGACTGCACTTTCTTTCTTTCTTTCTTTCTTTCTTTCTTTTTTTTTCAGGAAAAAATTGAAGCTATTAACCAATCTCTTGTGAACGAGTACGAGGTGAGGAGGAAAATGTTACTGAAGCGTCTGGACGTGACGGTTCAGTCCTTCGGCTGGTCGGACAGAGCCAAGGTGTGTTTACTGTCCGATCCCTCAGACGATTTTGTGAATCTTGAGGAAAACAAAATCTCTCTCTCTCTCTCAAAAACAGAACACTTTTCACACTCGAAATAGTTTAATAGGAGTCGTAATAGGTTAATGAATTGGAGTCGTAATAGGTTAGCTGGAGTAGTGATAGTTTACAGTAACCCAGCTTTAAGATCTGAAAGTGAATATTGGTTTTATTTTAGTAACTGTTTTTATATTTTTATGACATTTACTTTATATTCTCATTGAATTTCCGTTTCATTTCGGTGGATATTTTATTATATTGGTGTAGAGTTCACCTTATAATTCTACTTTATTATATCTCAGTGGAATTTCCATCATGTCTTAATAATTTAAGTCGAATAGTAGCTGAGGTCTGAAAGTGAAAAGACTGAAAATGAAGATTTTTGTCCCGAACGTTTACTCAACATCACAAATCATCTCTTTAATTAGGAAATAATTTCATATCGTAAGTCGTCTGTGCCAAATATTATTTATAATTTCAACCTAATTCAGCTTTTCTTTAAAAAAACAAAAAACTTCCGAGATTTATTCATAGAATTTATTAAATGTTTAAATGACTAAATACCTTAAATAATGTCATGTGAAATTTTCTTCATTTTATTTTTATTTGTTGGTTAATAAAAGTTTAAACGGGTGATTTTTCTGATTTAAAAATGGTTTAAGTCAATCTCCTTTTTTTTTTGGTATAATGAGCAGTTTTTGAGGATAAAAATGATTACTTTCTCATGTTTAAAGCCTCTCATTTACATCATTCATAATTAATTAACACAAATAATTATTTATCCTGAAATCACACAATTTAAATAATATTCTCTAAATAATTTCACAGAATTAGAACTTTATCAGGAGGGACGCAATAAAACTATTCTGTTCTCACGCGAAATTCATCTCGCCCTTACTTCGTTTACTGCTGCGCCTCGCGTGTCGTTTCCATGGTGATGATGGAAATGATTCACACGTTGAATATTGACCAGGTTTACATTCATTACGGTCTATATATATATATATATATATATATATATATATATAAATTGAAAAAGAAGATTTTAAGATTAAAAGTCTGGGTCTGGATGAATTAAATCACGTTTATAAAGTGATCGAATATGTGGTTTTAATGAGAATTTAATAAAATGAAAAATAAACTAATTTATTTTATTAGAAATACATCTTAAGGTTCAGGAAATGCCTGTATACATGACATAAACAAATCACCAAGAAACATCAAAGCTGTCGAAGTTATGCTTTTTAAACTTATGCTGAAATAATGTTTTCATTTCTTATTCTCGACCTTGTACGTGGTGTAAATAAATACTGTTCCCAACACGTGAAAAACGCAAGCGATTTCTTTTCCACCTGCTCTTTCTTCCATATTTTCTTAGAGCCACACTGAGAAGTTGGCGAAAGTGTATCAGCCCCTGCGTTCAGCGCTCGCCTTTAAGAGCAGAGTGTGTGTCGCTCACCTTCTCGCCGCCAGAGAGGACTTATCCAAAATCCTGCGCACGAGCAGCGGCCAGACCCGAGAGAAAACCTCCTGCGCCATCAACAAGGTAAACGAGTGTTTATCCGAGTATCTCCGAGTAAATAAGATCTTATTACATCACAGCGCTGCTGAGTCCTGGACTGTGATTGGTCAGAAGGTGGTGATTAGTTTTCTATAACAGCGGCTCTGACAGTAGCGCAGGTTTATATTAACACGCTCGTTCTGATTATAATACGTTATGGTTTCTATAGTAACGGCTCGTTCACAGCGGAAAAGTTTTCTCCAGCGTAAGGAGATGTTTATGTAACGTTTATGGAAGGAGTCTCCAGTGTCAGAGGTATAGCTTTAACTAGAAGCTACACTTCTTTGCGGTTTCTCGTTAACATGAGAAGCTGCATTGTTGTTATTGTTGTTGTTGTTGTTGTTTTTTTTTTTGTTTGTTTGTTTTTTGCCTTATTAAATTCAAGTGAGAGAGGAAAAAAAAACAGAGAGGCTGTTTTTACCTGGTGTAATGTGAGAATATTCAATGTAACTATAAATGGATAAAAAGTACAACTGTCTAAGCTGAAAAACTAAATACAGAATTTTCACTTAATTATTTGCAAAATTTGAATTCTATTTGAATTCTAAAGACGTTATTGTATTGGGGGGGGGGGGTGGGTGAGTGGAGTACTAGTGAACACCAGATTTTTAAATCAGCAGTCCACAAGAGGGCGCAATGCATAAATACAAACTAAACGGGCTGTTGTATATTGTTTATTTTTAAAGTAAAGTGCGTAAATTGATCAAATCAGAAGATTTAACTTCGACGCTCTCAGGCAGCTCCAGTGTTAATTTCACTCTGGTTTTAGTCGTGGTTTTAGTCTCCTGACGAAAAGATCCTTTAAATTTAGTCAGTGTTTCGTCATCGTATTTATTTCTTTTAGTTCATTTTACTCTGAATAAAACGGCTAAAATGAATATTAGTCATTTTAGAAAATGCAAACATGAAACCGAATATTCGCACATTTTATATATTACCTTAAACACGCATCAAGAAAAACACGTGAACGTTTTCAACGGTGTGTTTTCATTCAGATGGGTGCCGGTGCTCGCTTCACATCTTGAATTAGAATGTTTTCGCATTCGAATGCGCGTTTTTAGCTTAAACTCCACGGATATCCAAAGGTGGAATTTTAACCTGACGGCCCGAGAGCAGGCGAGAGGACAGGACCGGCGCTAACGGCTAAAACGTCGGTGTCATTCATTCTTATGTAAACAAACGCGCACGTAAACACAACGGGCGATATCAAGGGCAGGAAAAACGATCGAGGTCACGTCCGCGTATCCTACGATAAACCGATGACGTGATTATATGTGAAACCCTGTGCGTGTTCGCAAAAAGTCTGTACGTTCGGCTCGGTTTCAGATTCCGTCCAACTTCCTTAACTCTGATTCCGGCAGGTTCTGATGGGACGTGTTCCAGATCGTGGAGGAAGACCGAACGAAATCGAGCCTCCTCCTCCGGAGATGCCGACGTGGCAGAAACGACAAGACGGACCAACAGGGGGCGGCGGAGGGCGAGGGGGAGGCAGGGGTGGCTACGATCAGCACCAAGGAGGACGAGGAGGGGGTGGAAGAGGGGATAAAGGGGGTAAAGTACAAGGAGGCTGGTCAGACGGTGGGAATCAGGGTCATTATCAAGATGGAGGAAGAGGAGGATACCGTGGAGGCTACCATGCTGGGCAACAAGGGCAAGGAGGGCCAGGATATCAAGGGGGGCACCAAGGTCAAGGATACCAAGGTGGAGGGGGGCATCAGGGGCAAGGATACCAAGGTAGAGGGGGTCAACAAAGTCAAGGATACCAAAGTGGAGGGTACCAAGGAGGGCATCAGGGGCAAGGATACCAAGGTGGAGGGTATCAAGGGCAGGGATTCTCTGGTGGAGGTTACCAAGGGGGGCAGCAAGGGCAAGAAGGTGGTAACAAAGGTCACTACCAAGATGGAGGGCGACAGCAGGAGCGAGGAGGAGGTAGAGGGGGTCGTGGAGGGCGAGGACGAGGAGGACGAGGTGGGCAAAGCGGAGGCTGGGGTGGTAGAGGGGGGCAGAATTTTAACCAAGGAGGGCAATTTGAGCAGTTCTTCCAACATGGCGGGCAGCAGTATAGCCAGGCAGGGTTCGGGCAGGGGTTTTACTCCAGCTGAGTTAGCAAGAGATCATCAGGAAATGAGATTTAGAACAAGAATCACTTATAGATCTTACAAAGATGGGTGGATTTTTGAGAATGAGATCTTATAAAGAAACAGCTGTTGCTTTTCTTGTTCTTCTGCTAACAGATAAGCTAATTGCTTGGCTTAGCTCAGTCCAGTATTCTACAAGACCTTTGGGACGTGTAAGACTCGGATATTGTATCGGTTATTTTTTGTTTTTCGAAAGAAGCCTTAACTTGATGCGTTCACCACGGAACTCAGTAGTGTTAATAGCATTATTTATTGCCAGCACTTGACTGTTGAGTTTGTTTCACCCCATTTAGCACTAGAACTCACTACAACTCGACATAGTGTTATTGAAATTACTTGATGATTTAAACGGACTGCATCGTAGAGGGTTGTGTTTTGTTGTTTTTTTTCTTCCATTTTTGCTTCACACATTTGTTTACAAAAATTGGGTGATAACTTGGTGGAGGGAGAGAGATGTTTCTTCATCCAGTGCATGAGTGTTCCTTTCGGTTTGAGTGGGAGAGAAAAGGGCGGTTTTCCGTTAAAAAGAATTCCCAATTCAGTTTGTTTGAGGAATTGCTTTTGAAAAAGTGTTTCGGATGTGTGTGAAGACTGACAGCAATAAAGAAGAGTATGGAATGTGTGTGTCTCTGAGTATCTTATTTCAGGTTATCCCTGCTGTTAAGAAGCAGCCCTGTAACGTGATGCTGCCACCACCATGCTTCACCACAGCGATGGAATTAATTAAATTCAATAAAATTTGATTTGTGTAGCGCTTTTAACAACGGACGTTGTCTCAAAGCGGCTTTACAGAAACATATAAACACAGGATAGAGGTTTTAAGTGTGTGAGTTTATCCCTATTGAGCGAGACGGTGGAGACGGTGGTGAGGAAAAACTCCCTGAGATGATACGAGGAAGAAACCTTGAGAGGAACCGGACTCAGAAGGGAAGCCGTCCTCATCTGGGTCACGACGGATAGTGTGAAAGTAAAAGAAAGTTCATTATGGTTTAATATGAAGTCTGTGTGTTGAACTAGTCCACTGTTCACTAAAGGAGACCTGAGTGTAAAACTGCATGTGGTGATTGCAGTCCCGAGGACATCGCAGCAACCGTAACCTCAGCAACAACAGCGAGAACGTCCATGTGGAACTGAGGTCCAAAACGGTTTCCATGGAACTTCAACTTAAAGTCATGTGTAGCTCGACAAGTCAATGAATTAGTCAGTCAGTGAGCGTTAACTGGTTATTGCTTAATGTAGTTCTTGGAGTTCAGCCTACTGTATGTACGTGTAGATGTCACTTATTCCTACACCTCAGTGTAGGGTTATTACTACATTTTGTTTAATAACTGCTACGTACTCATTACATGAGGTGTTCATCACATCACTGTACTATGCTACGCTATGTTATGTTGAGCTATTATATGCTGCACTATAGGTTATAGTGTAATAACAGAGACTCGGGGTTCGGTATAATAATTAGGTATGGCCACTCTCCAGGAGGCCAGATCTGTGAGGAGCTGATGATCTTGTTGAGGTCTGCACAGGTTCTCTTATTGTTGATGAGCTCTGTAACTCCTTCGGTGTTGTAGCTGGACATTTCTCTGGCGATTGGCCTTCTTCCCTGTGCGTTCAGTTTGGAAGGAGGGCCTGGAATTTGCCTTGCAGCTGGTGATACTTTTCCATAGCAGGTAAATCAGCATCTTCTGACCAATAAGAGTTGAGAATTCAACAGTTCTGTGTCGTCGTCAGGCGTCCGCTCTCTCCCGCCAAACAGCGGCCCAGTGGAAACGCCACCAGACGAAACCCAGACGGGCACCACGGTACCAAGTTCATGTGCGCTTGTGGCGAGACACGGGTATTGCAGTGGGTAGCGCCGTCAGCCAGCCAGTGGTCCACTGAGATGACGCCGTGGTTGAGGATGGACGCAGTGCGGCAGAGGACATCGGGCGACGCCCCGACGCCACACAGAGCCTGGCCCATGACCCAGCGTTCCAGCGTCTCAGGTGAGGCAGAAAATGTCAAAACCATGCAGCTTAGCAACAGATCCGCAACAGCCAGGTTCCACTGAAGTAGTGTGGAACCTTTTTCACCATGTTATACAAGAGACATTATTTGCAATCATACATATAATTTTTTAAACAAAAGATCAAAAGGTTAAACAATAAAGACCATTTTTCACAGCCTTCTTTACTCATATTTACCAAGGGTGCCAATATTAATGGAGGGCACTGTGTGTATATGTATATATACATACAAACACACATACATATACAGTTTAGGTTGAAGATAAAGAGAGTGTGTGTGTGTGTGTTTTGTGAATCCACCTGAATATGCAGGTGATGTGCGGGCGGATGGACTTTGAAAAGTCTCAGCGTTGCCATGACGACTGATTAACTCCATCATTCAATGCTTAGCAACAGTGACCAGAAAAACATCTGTCCTGAAACAGTGAACATGATGAACTACGATAAGAGCAGCTTCATTACCTACCTCTCTCTCTCTCTCTCTCTCTCTCACGCTCACACACACACACACACACACACACACTGAAACACACTGAAACACACTGAATTCTCTACTCATAACAGAAACTGAACAGCAGCTTTATTATAAAAGTAAAAGATTGAAATCTGATTATTTATCGGATAATCAGATCTGTGTTTATCTGTGTTTAGGTGATTGATTCTCTCACTCTCCGCTTTAGATTGAAGCATCACGTCAAATTCACTCCAGACTTCTGCATGATAACATATACCCTCTGAGGAAACATTCTGATGGGCGTGGCCTCTTCCGGGACGGGTCCGCCCCCATACACAGTGCACAAGGGTCGAACTGATTGCTTTGAAGAAGATGAAAAGATCTGTAGATCATCAAACCAGCAACTGAGGGAATCTCCCACAGTTCCACAGACTGCTTCTGAACGCGTTCCCGTGCACTAAAAACATCATCGGCACACTCCATGTCGGGTTTTTCTTTAAATTCTTAACAAGTTAGCATGCCATTTAGGCAGAAGAGTAACACACAGTAACACCATGCCCTCATCCATGATGAGTCTTTCTGTGGAGTCTCTCTCATCTACTGAACTCCACCGGAGCTGATAAAGAAATAAAGGAGACGTGGATGAGGGAGCAGGTCCGGAGTGGAGTGTTATCCTAACGCAGTCCTGGTATACGTCTAGTCACATGGCGTCGTAGAACAGTTCAATAACAAACATGGCGGACAGATCGGTCATACCGTTATAATATACAGTATAGCAGAACTAACGAGCACTGAATAAACTAACGAGCACTGAATAAACTAGTGAACACTGAATAAACTAGTGAACACTGAATAAACTAACAAGCACTGAATAAACTAGTGAACACTGAATAAACTAACGAGCACTGAATAAACTAGTGAACACTGAATAAACTAACAAGCACTGAATAAACTAGTGAACACTGAATAAACTAACGAGCACTGAATAAACTAGTGAACACTGAATAAACTAACAAGCACTGAATAAACTAACGAACACTGAATAAACTAGTGAACCCTGAATAAACTAGTGAACACTGAATAAACTAGTGAACACTGAATAAACTAGTGAACACTGAATAAACTAGTGAACCCTGAATAAACTAGTGAACACTGAATAAACTAGTGAACACTGAATAAACTAGTGAACCCTGAATAAACTAACGAGCACTGAATAAACTAACGAACACTGAATAAACTAGTGAACACTGAATAAACTAGTGAACCCTGAATAAACTAGCGAACCCTGAATAAACTAACGAGCACTGAATAAACTAGTGAACCCTGAATAAACTAGTGAACACTGAATAAACTAGTGAACCCTGAATAAACTAATGAGCACTGAATAAACTAACGAGCACTGAATAAACTAGTGAACCCTGAATAAACTAGTGAACACTGAATAAACTAGTGAACACTGAATAAACTAGCGAACACTGAATAAACTAGTGAACCCTGAATAAACTAGCGAACACTGAATAAACTAGTGAACACTGAATAAACTAGTGAACCCTGAATAAACTAACGAACACTGAATAAACTAACGAGCACTGAATAAACTAACGAACACTGAATAAACTAGTGAACCCTGAATAAACTAACGAACACTGAATAAACTAGTGAACACTGAATAAACTAACGAGCACTGAATAAACTAGTGAACACTGAATAAACTAACGAGCACTGAATAAACTAACGAACACTGAATAAACTAACGAACACTGAATAAACTAGTGAACACTGAATAAACTAACGAGCACTGAATAAACTAACGAACACTGAATAAACTAACGAACACTGAATAAACTAGCGAACACTGAATAAACTAGTGAACACTGAATAAACTAGTGAACCCTGAATAAACTAACGAGCACTGAATAAACTAGTGAACACTGAATAAACTAACGAGCACTGAATAAACTAACGAACACTGAATAAACTAACGAACACTGAATAAACTAGCGAACACTGAATAAACTAGCGAACACTGAATAAACTAGTGAACCCTGAATAAACTAACGAGCACTGAATAAACTAGTGAACCCTGAATAAACTAACGAGCACTGAATAAACTAGCGAACCCTGAATAAACTAGCGAACCCTGAATAAACTAACGAACACTGAATAAACTAGCGAACACTGAATAAACTAGCGAACACTGAATAAACTAGTGAACCCTGAATAAACTAGTGAACCCTGAATAAACTAGTGAACACTGAATAAACTAGCGAACACTGAATAAACTAGCGAGCACTGAATAAACTAGCGAGCACTGAATAAACTAGCGAACACTGAATAAACTAGCGAACACTGAATAAACTAGCGAACACTGAATAAACTAGTGAACACTGAATAAACTAGCGAACACTGAATAAACTAGCGAGCACTGAATAAACTAGCGAACACTGAATAAACTAGCGAACACTGAATAAACTAGCGAACACTGAATAAACTAGCGAACCCTGAATAAACTAGTGAACACTGAATAAACTAGCGAGCACTGAATAAACTAGTGAACACTGAATAAACTAACGAACACTGAATAAACTAGTGAACACTGAATAAACTAGCGAACACTGAATAAACTAGCGAACCCTGAATAAACTAGTGAACACTGAATAAACTAGTGAACACTGAATAAACTAGTGAACCCTGAATAAACTAGTGAACACTGAATAAACTAGCGAACCCTGAATAAACTAGTGAACACTGAATAAACTAGCGAACACTGAATAAACTAGCGAACCCTGAATAAACTAGTGAACCCTGAATAAACTAGTGAACACTGAATAAACTAGCGAACCCTGAATAAACTAGTGAACCCTGAATAAACTAGTGAACCCTGAATAAACTAGTGAACCCTGAATAAACTAGTGAACACTGAATAAACTAGCGAACCCTGAATAAACTAGTGAACACTGAATAAACTAACGAACACTGAATAAACTAGTGAACCCTGAATAAACTAACGAACACTGAATAAACTAGTGAACACTGAATAAACTAACGAACACTGAATAAACTAGTGAACCCTGAATAAACTAACGAACACTGAATAAACTAGTGAACACTGAATAAACTAGCGAACCCTGAATAAACTAGTGAACACTGAATAAACTAACGAACACTGAATAAACTAGTGAACCCTGAATAAACTAACGAGCACTGAATAAACTAGTGAACCCTGAATAAACTAACGAGCACTGAATAAACTAGCGAACCCTGAATAAACTAACGAACACTGAATAAACTAGCGAACACTGAATAAACTAGCGAACACTGAATAAACTAGTGAACCCTGAATAAACTAACGAGCACTGAATAAACTAGTGAACCCTGAATAAACTAGTGAACCCTGAATAAACTAACGAGCACTGAATAAACTAGCGAACCCTGAATAAACTAACGAACACTGAATAAACTAGCGAACACTGAATAAACTAGCGAACACTGAATAAACTAGCGAACCCTGAATAAACTAGTGAACACTGAATAAACTAGCGAGCACTGAATAAACTAGTGAACACTGAATAAACTAGCGAACACTGAATAAACTAGCGAACACTGAATAAACTAGTGAACACTGAATAAACTAGCGAACACTGAATAAACTAGCGAACACTGAATAAACTAGCGAGCACTGAATAAACTAGCGAACACTGAATAAACTAGCGAACACTGAATAAACTAGCGAACACTGAATAAACTAGTGAACCCTGAATAAACTAGTGAACACTGAATAAACTAGCGAGCACTGAATAAACTAGTGAACACTGAATAAACTAACGAACACTGAATAAACTAGTGAACACTGAATAAACTAGTGAACCCTGAATAAACTAGCGAACCCTGAATAAACTAGTGAACACTGAATAAACTAGTGAACCCTGAATAAACTAGTGAACACTGAATAAACTAGTGAACACTGAATAAACTAGCGAACCCTGAATAAACTAACGAGCACTGAATAAACTAGTGAACACTGAATAAACTAGTGAACCCTGAATAAACTAGTGAACACTGAATAAACTAGTGAACCCTGAATAAACTAGCGAACCCTGAATAAACTAGCGAACACTGAATAAACTAGTGAACCCTGAATAAACTAGCGAACCCTGAATAAACTAGTGAACACTGAATAAACTAGCGAACCCTGAATAAACTAGTGAACACTGAATAAACTAGTGAACACTGAATAAACTAGTGAACACTGAATAAACTAGTGAACACTGAATAAACTAGTGAACCCTGAATAAACTAGTGAACACTGAATAAACTAGCGAACCCTGAATAAACTAGTGAACACTGAATAAACTAGCGAACACTGAATAAACTAGTGAACCCTGAATAAACTAGTGAACCCTGAATAAACTAGTGAACACTGAATAAACTAGCGAACCCTGAATAAACTAGTGAACCCTGAATAAACTAGTGAACACTGAATAAACTAGTGAACCCTGAATAAACTAGTGAACCCTGAATAAACTAGTGAACCCTGAATAAACTAGTGAACACTGAATAAACTAGCGAACCCTGAATAAACTAGTGAACACTGAATAAACTAGCGAACACTGAATAAACTAGTGAACCCTGAATAAACTAGTGAACCCTGAATAAACTAGTGAACACTGAATAAACTAGCGAACCCTGAATAAACTAGTGAACCCTGAATAAACTAGTGAACACTGAATAAACTAGTGAACCCTGAATAAACTAGTGAACCCTGAATAAACTAGTGAACCCTGAATAAACTAGTGAACACTGAATAAACTAGCGAACCCTGAATAAACTAGTGAACACTGAATAAACTAACGAACACTGAATAAACTAGTGAACCCTGAATAAACTAACGAACACTGAATAAACTAGTGAACCCTGAATAAACTAGTGAACACTGAATAAACTAGTGAACCCTGAATAAACTAACGAGCACTGAATAAACTAACGAACACTGAATAAACTAGTGAACACTGAATAAACTAACGAACACTGAATAAACTAACGAGCACTGAATAAACTAGTGAACCCTGAATAAACTAGCGAACACTGAATAAACTAACGAACACTGAATAAACTAGTGAACACTGAATAAACTAACGAACACTGAATAAACTAACGAGCACTGAATAAACTAGTGAACACTGAATAAACTAACGAACACTGAATAAACTAGCGAACACTGAATAAACTAGCGAGCACTGAATAAACTAACGAACACTGAATAAACTAGTGAACACTGAATAAACTAACGAACACTGAATAAACTAGTGAACCCTGAATAAACTAGTGAACACTGAATAAACTAGCGAGCACTGAATAAACTA
>NC_071263.1:30811034-30826034 GCF_023375685.1 Ictalurus furcatus
CTCCTTGATAAGTTCCTGTCATTTGTTTGTCTCAAGCTACATTTGTGAGATGTGAAACCCAATCAAATCAGACGAACTGATGAGAAATTGCGCTTAATTATACTGGGTTACTTCCAAATAAAGATCAGGAAGACAGTCAGAGATCTTCAGAGCGTGACGATCCCGATTCTAAAGACGCGGAGTTGCTTTAATGTAACGACATGGCTTCCACCTGCACTGTTATAAAACAGCACTCGATCCAGCACATCTTATTGTTTTTCCTGATTAATTGCAACTACAGCGCGATGTTTCGACAGTGCTGGAAAACACTGCGCCTACTGGTGAGAGTTACATTTACGTTTACGTTTATTCATTTAGCAGACGCTTTTATCCTAAAGTGACTTACACATGAGGAAATACCAGCAAACTGACTGGACAGGGCAGCAGAACTGGGTTTTTAAATATATATATATATATATATATATATAATGCTCCAAAAGTTTAATGTACCTACTAAATGGAGGTCATGAAATCATAACGTGTGTGCAGGACGTATGTGATTTTATCAGGCTTTTAATTGGCTACTTTGAGTTATTTAATTAATAAAATAATGCTAATAACAGCAATGACAAGAAAACTACGAAACATGAGATTTGGAATATTTGTTAAACTCGCTGATGTTCTGGTAAAAAAAAAAAAACAACAAACAAACAAACACGAACTTGTCTCAAAAAGCTAAATATTTAGAAAATGTAATTATTTAAAAAAATGTCTTTTATCTTTCTTTATATAATAACTCATAATGTGTTGACTACGCGATTAAAAACGATTCAATTCTGTAATCCTGTATAATATAATATAATACAATGTATAATATACTGAAGGAGATATTTCTAGACTCTTTCACATGAACCTATTTTTAAGCCTTGTTAGTGTCAGGTTGAGAAACTGAGCTTAAGTGTAAATCATCGATACAGAAACAGAACCGGTTCACCTTGGCATCCTGGGTGTAATGGCGATGCAAAGGCGTGACCCCGTTTCTTTCCTCCTCCTCCAGTTGCTTGTACGATTCTCTCCTCTCGTGGCCGCTCGTCTCGTTTTCCCAGCGAGCGAAGCCTTTGTTTTTAGAGTTTTTGCGATGCGGCCTGCACCTCATCTTAGGGAAAGTGTGTGATCCGGAGCCGGACTCGCCCCAGGCGTTATCGGGCCACAGGGGATCAGTCTGAGTGGCCTGACTCGTCGTGGCTCTCTGGAAGCGAACGGAGATCCTCTGAGCAGAACCCGTCATCAGAGTGATGGATTTGGGTTCTGAATGAGAACCTGAAGGCGACACGGCGGGAAACTCGAACACCTCGTCTTCACCTGGAGAAGAAATCAGAAGACAGGTGAGGTCAGCACAACTGGATTTTCAGTCTTTAGTGTTTGAGAATTTTTTACGCTGTCGTGTTGTATTGTTCATTGCTGTGTGTGTGTGTGTGTGTGTGTGTGTGTGTGTGTGTGTGTATTAACAGTGTACCTTTGGAGGTGGGCAGGGTGGGGCTGCTGGGTAACGAGCTGTGAGCTCCGGGGGAGACGCTGCAGAGCGAGGTGGAGCGCGGAAGTCTCCTACACGCTAGCACCAGCAACTCTCGACACTGTTTATGACAATTAACACCACAGTCTGCAAGAAAACACAGGCAGAGTGTTTATTTTTCTAACACCAGGTGTTGTGAGTGGTATTGCCACTTAATGTTCATCAGAAATCCCTTTTCCAAAAGATCTCAAAAGAACACAAACACAGGACAGTTCTCTGTGGAAACGTAGTGATCCTAGGATCTAAAATGATAACGTATTACAACGAGTGCATTAAAATAAACCTGCACTACTTTCAGAGCTGCTGTTATAGAGAACTAATCACCACCTTCTGACCAATCACAGTCCAGGACTCAGCAGCGCCGTGGT
Source organism: Ictalurus furcatus (assembly GCF_023375685.1). Lineage (NCBI taxonomy): Eukaryota > Metazoa > Chordata > Actinopteri > Siluriformes > Ictaluridae > Ictalurus > Ictalurus furcatus. Next base: position 30,812,955 of record NC_071263.1, read on the forward strand.
ATTCAAAGATATGGGCAAATTTATCAAATATTTATTATTTTGTTTCTGTTCTGTTTTGAGATGCGTTTCATTCACGATTTCATTTGGATCTTTAATTTTTTTTTCTTTTCTATCTGCAGATAAAATGCTTTAAATGGCAAGAGATGATCTGCTGAGATTGCATGAACAAGTCTATTTAAAGCTTGAAATGAGTAGAAATGCCTAGAAATAAGTTTAAAATAAGTTTAATAATCATTTCACTTACTAAAATCTGCAGTCTGAATGCAAAACAGGTTCCACAAGTTTGCAATAAATCAGTCAAATGGTGCCAAAAGTGCATTTATTTATACAGTGAATGAGTGAAATAAAGGAACGGAGCATACCTTTGCACTTGTAGCCCTGTTTAATAATCCCCCAGAGCTGAGAAAGCAAGCAACAGAGAGAGAGAGAGAGAGAGAGAGAGAGAGAGAAAGAGAGGGAGAGAGAGAGAGAGAGGGAGAGAGAGAGAGAGAGAGGGAGGGAAATGTGAGAGTGTGAGTGCTTTAATTATAATAAGGTTAAACATCATGCTGATTTTAAACACAGCACTTTGATTAAGTACACATCTCAAACAAAACGCAAATGAAAGAAAACAAAAACAACAAGCAGCATTCATGCGACCTCGCACACAACTGTGCAGACAGGTCTTAAGGTGATATGGTCCAAATGTAATGATTTTCGGGTGTGATTTGTAGGAGGAGTAGTGAAAACACCGATTAGACTCAAGCATTTTCCACATCATTGTTATTTTCGACCTCTAGGTGGCGCTGTCATGAAGTTTACTGCGTAGCTTCAGGTCGTAGAAGCGTGACTTCATTGTCGGACGTTAGCTGGTTACAAGCGAACGGTTTCGAAACTTTTGTGATAACTTTTGTGTGGATTGGTCTGAAGATGTTATGAGCCAAATTTGGTGAAAATTTGTAGGAGGAGTAGCGAAAAAAAAAACCCCAACAATTTACATTCAAAAATTTAATTAGGCGGAAATTGACGTCATAGGGTCCATTGAACTCAATGTGATCCAAAGAATCTAGGGACACCTAGATGGAATTGAAATTTTGGCAAGACTGTCAAAAAGTTATGGGCAAAAATGTACTTTGAAATTTGGTCAAACTTTGACCTGTGGGTGGCGCTAGAGGTTTAAGAATTTGGGGCCCAGATTTGGTGTAATTGTAGCTGAATGTGTCCTGAAGCTGGCTGCCAAATTTCACAACATTTTACCACACGGTTCTATGGGCTGCCATAGACACCCTAGCCAGCATGATAATAATAATAATAATAATAATAATAATAATAATAATAATAATAATAATCAGAATCCGAGGAAAAACAACAGGTGCCTTGTACCGCTGGAGCTCGGCCCATAATAATCTGTTCTCTTACAGACCAAAAAAATCTGCTTCAGAAGGTCATTCAGGCCTCCAGGGTGTAAGGATGGAGGGTATAATTACTCAGTTTGTTATCTGGCTTTGGATGTAATCTAATAATCTGGTGCATCTGGTGGTTTTATCATTTGGACATTTGGGAGTGTGCACAGATTTATTTGTATAAATCTATTTGTTATACGTTAAAAAAATCCTCTGAGATTCTTAAAGGTAAAAATTCACGTTAGCGTACCGTCCTGCTGAGTCATGTGGCGTAAATGTGAGTTCATTGAGCTAGGCTGCTGGAACAGTGTGTAAATGTGATGCTTACGAATCCAGCGCAGTGTTCACAGAAGGTGGGCTTCAGGTACGTCATCTCCTGAAAGTTGTGGATGAAACCCGGCCCCATTTTACACTGCAGCACAGGATTAGCGCGCAGGAAATACGCCATCATCTCATCCTTGCTGATCAAGCCGTCCCTGCGCACACACGCGAGCACAGAGAGTAAGACAGACAGACAGGCACACAGACAAGCAAAGAGAGTGAGACACACAGACAAAGATGTACAGAAAGATTGAGACAGACAGATGGACACACAGACAGACAGAGCCAGGTAAAGAAAGTGAGACAGACAGACAGGGACAGGTAGAGAGAGAGTAAAACAGATAGAAAATGTTTTGACAGATGGACAGACAGAGACAGGCAGAGAGAATTGGACAGACAGAGAAAGGGACAGAGAGTGAGACAGAGATGGGTAGAGAGAGTGAGACAGACAGAGATGGGTAGAGAGAGTGAAACAGACAGACAGACAGAGATGGGTACAGAGAGTGAGGCAAACAGACAGATATGGACAGAGAGAGTAAGACAGACAGAGAAACAGATGGACAGACAGAGACAGGCAGAGAAAGTTAGACAGACAGACAGACAGACAGACAGAGAGGTTTTCATTTGAACAGATTCAGATTTCACAGTGTTCTATTTTAATATTTTCAATCATTTAAAAAATATTGCTAACTGTTATACTGTAACAACAACAATAACAACAACAACAACAACTATAATAATAATAGCTCAATGTCTCAATCATTGCTTGTACACTCTGGTGTATTTGGCCATAAAGCACAATTCTGAAAGTAAATAAATAACTACAACACGTGATTGTGTGTGTTGCGTGTGTTGAGTGTGTTGTTTGTGTTGAGTGTTAAGTGTGTTGTGTTGAGTGTGTTGAGTGTGTTGTATGTGTTGAGTGTGGTGTGTTGAGTGTGTTGTGTCTTAAGTGTGTTGTGTTGAGTGTGTTGAGTGTGTTGTGTCTTAAGTGTGTTGTGTTGAGTGTGTTGAGCGTGTTGTGTGTGTTGTGTGTGTTGTGTGTATTGAGTGTGTTGAGCGTGTTGTGTGTGTTGAGTGTGTTGAGTGTGTTGTGTGTATTGAGTGTATTGTGTGTACTGAGCGTGTTGTGTGTGTTGAGTGTGTTGAGCGTGTTGAGTGTGTTGAGCGTGTTGAGTGTGTTGAGTGTGTTGTGTGTATTGAGCGTGTTGTGTGTACTGAGCGTGTTGTGTGTGTTGAGTGTGTTGAGCGTGTTGTGTGTATTGAGCGTGTTGTGTGTACTGAGCGTGTTGTATGTGTTGAGTGTGTTGAGCGTGTTGTGTGTATTGAGCGTGTTGAGTGTGTTGTGTGTTGAGCGTGTTGTGTGTACTGAGCGTGTTGTATGTGTTGAGTGTGTTGAGCGTGTTGTGTGTATTGAGCGTGTTGAGTGTGTTGTGTGTTGAGCGTGTTGTGTGTACTGAGCGTGTTGTGTGTGTTGAGTGTATTGAGCGTGTTGTGTGTGTTGAGTGTATTGTGTGTGTTGTGTGTTGAGTGTGTTGTGTGTACTGAGTGTGTTGTGTGTATTGAGCGTGTTGTGTGTGTTGTGTGTGTTGAGCGTGTTGTGTGTTGAGTGTGGAATCGAGTGTGTTGAGTGTGTTGTGTGTATTGAGTGTGTTGTGTGTGTTGAGTGTGTTGTGTGTGTTGAGTGTTGTGTGTATTGAGTGTGTTGTGTGTATTGAGTGTGTTGTGTGTGTTGAGTGTGTTGTGTGTATTGTGTGTATTGAGTGTGTTGTGTGTGTTGAGTGTGTTGTGTGTGTTGAGTGTATTGCGTGTGTTGAGTGTATTGTGTGTACTGAGCGTGTTGTGTGTGTTGTGTGTTGAGTGTGTTGAGTGTGTTGTGTGTGTTGAGTGTGTTGTGTGTGTTGAGTGTGTTGTGTGTATTGAGTGTTGAGTGTGTTGTGTGTATTGAGCGTGTTGTGTGTGTTGAGTGTGTTGTGTGTATTGTGTGTATTGTGTGTTGAGTGTGTTGTGTGTATTGAGCGTGTTGTGTGTGTTGAGCGTGTTGTGTGTATTGTGTGTATTGAGTGTGTTGTGTGTATTGAGTGTGTTGTGTGTATTGAGTGTATTGCGTGTGTTGAGTGTATTGCGTGTGTTGAGTGTATTGAGTGTATTGTGTGTACTGAGCGTGTTGTGTGTGTTGTGTGTTGAGTGTGTTGAGTGTGTTGTGTGTATTGCGTGTGTTGAGTGTATTGAGTGTATTGTGTGTACTGAGTGTGTTGTGTGTGTTGTGTGTTGAGTGTGTTGTGTGTGTTGAGTGTGTTGTGTGTATTGAGTGTGTTGTGTATTGAGCGTGTTGTGTGTATTGAGTGTGTTGTGTGTGTTGTGTGTTGAGTGTGTTGAGTGTGTTGTGTGTATTGCGTGTGTTGAGTGTATTGAGTGTATTGTGTGTACTGAGCGTGTTGTGTGTGTTGTGTGTTGAGTGTGTTGTGTGTGTTGAGTGTGTTGTGTGTATTGAGTGTGTTGTGTATTGAGCGTGTTGTGTGTATTGAGTGTGTTGTGTGTGTTGTGTGTTGAGTGTGTTGAGTGTGTTGTGTGTATTGCGTGTGTTGAGTGTATTGAGTGTATTGTGTGTACTGAGCGTGTTGTGTGTGTTGTGTGTTGAGTGTGTTGTGTGTGTTGAGTGTGTTGTGTGTATTGAGTGTGTTGTGTATTGAGCGTGTTGTGTGTATTGAGTGTGTTGTGTGTGTTGTGTGTTGAGTGTGTTGAGTGTGTTGTGTGTATTGCGTGTGTTGAGTGTATTGAGTGTATTGTGTGTACTGAGCGTGTTGTGTGTGTTGTGTGTTGAGTGTGTTGTGTGTGTTGAGTGTGTTGTGTGTATTGAGTGTGTTGTGTATTGAGCGTGTTGTGTGTATTGAGTGTGTTGTGTGTGTTGTGTGTTGAGTGTGTTGAGTGTATTGAGCGTGTTGTGTGTGTTGAGCGTGTTGAGTGTATTGAGTGTGTTGTGTGTTGAGCGTGTTGTGTGTATTGAGTGTATTGAGTGTGTTGTGTGTTGAGTGTGTTGTGTGTATTGAGCGTGTTGAGTATGTTGTGTGTTGAGCGTGTTGTGTGTATTGAGTGTGTTGTGTGTGTTGTGTGTTGAGTGTGTTGAGTGTGTTGAGCGTGTTGTGTGTTGAGTGTGGTATCGAGTGTGTTGAGCGTGTTGTGTGTATTGAGCGTGTTGAGTATGTTGTGTGTTGAGCGTGTTGTGTGTATTGAGTGTGTTGTGTGTTGAGCGTGTTGTGTGTATTGAGTGTATTGAGTGTGTTGTGTGTTGAGTGTGTTGTGTGTATTGAGCGTGTTGAGTATGTTGTGTGTTGAGCGTGTTGTGTGTATTGAGTGTGTTGTGTGTTGAGCGTGTTGTGTGTATTGAGTGTATTGAGTGTGTTGTGTGTTGAGTGTGTTGTGTGTATTGAGCGTGTTGAGTATGTTGTGTGTTGAGCGTGTTGTGTGTATTGAGTGTGTTGTGTGTGTTGTGTGTTGAGTGTGTTGAGTGTGTTGAGCGTGTTGTGTGTTGAGTGTGGTATCGAGTGTGTTGAGCGTGTTGTGTGTGTTGCGTGTCGAGTGTTTGGGACTCACTGATCTTTATCTAACACACAGAAAGAATCCAGGAAAGGAAAATTGGCCGCTATGCTCTCGAAGTCCTCCTGGGAAATGTATCCGTCGTGATCGTGATCGTAGTTCCGGAACACGGACTGTGCGGGAAGAACATATCAGAAATCCTGGTGAATTCAATTTCTTTTCAGGAAGCAGCATCAATAATACGCAGCTTTCTCCCGATTAGCCGACAAGCTGTCATAATTCAGCAATTTTATGAAATTTTTTGACTTTTGGATGATTTAATACTTTAAATATTTAAAAATGTGACATCTCTCTGTTTACACCTGACTGTTTTCTCCACATATCCATCGTCTGTGTTTTTGGAATCAATAAAAATAACAGCATCTTACGTCCACCACTTTGCGGATGTGTTTGTTGACGACTGAAGGATCTGGTTTAGTCGTCACTCCTGACGCCCAGTCCAGAGGAGCGTGCGTTTTATTCGGCGTTGTTGGAGAAGTAGGCTTCAAATAAACAATATGATTATAACAAAGATTATAGAGGACATTCCAAATAGCAAATTTTCAAACTCCAGTACAAATTCCAAATAGATTTCAAACTTATATTGAAGCTCCACATGAATGTCAAACTTCCAGATTAAAAACTTTACAAACTACAATTTAAATGTGTTTCCAAACTCAAATATAAATATACATTTTTTCCAAATAAATTCCAAACTCCAATTAAAATTCTAAACTGAAAACTTGACAAACTCCAATATACAGTAAATTTCAAATATATTTTAACTCAAATTTAAATTCCAAACTCCAAAACCTAGTTCAAATAAATCCAAAACTCCAACTGATAATGAACTAAACTATCATTTTAATTTCAATTTCAAATTTTAAATTTGCACCTCCAATTTAAATTCCAAATTACAATTTAAATTCCCAACTCCAATTTAATTCCAAACTACAAATTAAATGAAAAACTAGCAATTAAATTCCCAACTCCAATTTAAATTCCCAACTCCAATTTAAATTCAAAACTACAAATTAAATTCCTAACTGCAAATTAAATTCCCAACTCCAATATAAATTACAAACTACAATTAAAATGCCAAACTACAAATTCAATTCCAAACTACAAATTCAATTCCAAATGACAATTTACATTTCCAACTCCAATTTAAAGTCCAATTTCCAATTTAAATTCCAAACTACAAATTCAATTCCCAACTCAAATTCAAATTCCTAACTCCAATTTAATTCCAAACTACAAATTCAATCCCAAACTGCAAATTCAATTGACAACTCAAATTTAAATTCCACTCTCCAATTTAAATTGCAAACTACAAATTAAATTCCCAACTCAAATTTACAGTCCCACCTCCAATTTAAATTACAATCTCCAATTTAACTTCCAAACTATAATTTAAATTCCAAACTACAATTTAAATTCCAATCTACAAATTCAATTCCAAACCACAAATTAAATTCCCAACTCAAATTTAACGTCCCAGCTCCATTTAAATTCCAAACTACAATTTAATTTCCAAACTTCAAATTAAATTCCAAACTTCAAATTAATAACTCCAATTTAATTCCAAACTACAAATTAAATTCCAAACTATAAATTCAATTCCAAACTCTAATTTAAATTGCAAACTACAAATTAAATTCCCAACTCCAATTTAAATTCCAACAAATTTAGCTGCCCTTCACCAAACTGACGGTTTTTACCATGAGAGAGAGAGAGAGAGAGAGAGAGAGAGAGAGTGAGTGTGTGTGTGTGTGTGAGTGTGTGTGTGTGTGTGTGTGCACGCACCACAGATTTGGTGTTTCGTGGCTCTCGTAGTAAAGACAGCTCATAAATCTCATCTTCAGTGTAGTAGAGATCCAGTGAAAGCTATAAATAAAGATAAAAAGGTTAAAGAAATATAAAAAAAGCTATTGTGTAATAGAATAATAATTATTCTTCTTATTTTTTAATGTAAAATATTTTATTTGTTTGTTTTTATATAATGATTTAATATATAGTGTATTACACGTTTAACTGATTCTTCTTTGTTTATTTTTATTTTGGTCTGAACACGCCCCCCCCGCCCCCCCCACATTGGACCTAAGTGATATTAGTGTTTGCTACTTTGCTAGTGCACTTAGTCCCTGCAGTGAGTGACCTACAGCCAGCAGGTAGATGAGGTCCATGTTGGGCTCGACGTGAGCCGCTGAGCTCTGTAACGTCATCAGCTCTTTAAACGTGATGTAGAGCTGCTGCATTTTCACCAGGTTCAGTTTGCTCTCGTCGATCCAGTCAGGAAAAACCACATGCACGGCGATCAGGTCCTTCAGGTGCACGCCCAGGATGGGGATCTTGAAGCCCTCACACTCGCTGTAGGCTTTACGGTACGCGCTGTAGTTCCCCTTCGACGACACCAGGTCCGTCATCTCACTCCAGATCTGCTCCCGATGGAAAGAAAGAAAACTGAAGTGACTTATGAGTTCTAAATAAGGTTCAAACAAAGGGTTTATTAGTGGTCAGTCTTTAAAAATTTCCAAACAAACTTAAATTCAAAACTTTCCTAACTGCTGTTTTAAAATTAATTCCAGCCTCCAATTAAAATTCCAAATTGCAAATTTCCCAAACTCCAATTTAAATATCAAAAATTAAATTCCAAATTTCGATTTAGAGATCAAATAAATTCCAAATTCCCTTTGAAATTCTAAATGATCATTTTAATTGTAAATTCCAAATATCAATTAAATTTATTTAAAACTTTTCAAATTCTAAATCGTTACAAATTCCAATCTCCAAGCTTAATTACAAACAACAAATTAAAATTCCAACTCTAATTTAAATTCCAAACTGCAGACTTTCCAAACTCCAAAATTTACTTAAAATATCAAATTCCAATTTAGATTTCAAATAAAGGCCAAACTGATCAACTCCACCTGACATTATTAACAATAATTTTAATTGCAAATTCCAAAAAAACTGTTTTCAATTTCAAACTGTACAAGTTCCAACTTCAATTCCACACTCATCATGTATCACCTATAAACACTGCTGACAGGAAGTCCAACTAGCAGTAATTGCAAATTAGCATCTATTGGTGATTTTGTGCTTGGACCCTAAAATTGCTGTTTGTGACTGTTATTTTTATCTTCATTTCCGTACCACTTATCCTACACAGGGTCGCGGGGAGCCTGCAGCATGAGGCGGGGGACGTCCTGGACAGGGTGCCAACCCATCACAGGGCACAATCACACATACATTCACACCCTACAGACAACTGGGAAATGCCAATCAGCCTACAGCACATGTCTTTGGACTGGGGGAGGAAACTGGAGTACCTGGAGGAAACCCCCGAAGCACAGGGCGAGCATGCAAAAGGGCAGATGTGGGAACCGAACCCCAAACCCAGGAGGTGCAAGGCAAACATGCTAGGGCAAACGTGCCCTGTTATTATTATTATTATTATTATTATTATTACTACTACTACTACTACCACCACCTTGGTGACATCAGCGCTGAGGTGTGTGTGAGTTTCCTTCAGGCGTGAGATGGAGCTGTGACTCAAACCCCCGACCACCGCCATGAGTGTGTTGAAGTTCTGCAAGTGAAGAAGTTTCTGAAAGAGAGAGAGAGAGAGACAGAGAGAGAGAGTAAATCATTTAAAGCTCAATACTATCATGGCAGCCAGACACTCCCATCTGTCTCACTCAGACAGGCCCACCTGTCTCACTCAGACACTCCCACCTGTCTCATTCAGACACTCCCACCTGTCTCACTCAGACACTCCCACCTGTCTCACTCAGACACTCCCACCTGTCTCATTCAGACACTCCCACCTGTCTCACTCAGACACTCCCACCTGTCTCACTCAGACACTCCAACCTGTCTCACTCAGACACTCCAACCTGTCTCACTCAGACACTCCCACCTGTCTCATTCAGACACTCCCACCTGTCTCACTCAGACACTCCCACCTGTCTCACTCAGACACTCCCACCTGTCTCACTCAGACACTCCCACCTGTCTCATTCAGACACTCCAACTTGTCTCACTCAGACACTCCAACCTGTCTCATTCAGACACTCCCACCTGTCTCATTCAGACACTCCAACCTGTCTCACTCAGACACTCCAACCTGTCTCACTCAGACACTCCCACCTGTCTCACTCAGACACTCCCACCTGTCTCATTCAGACACTCCCACCTGTCTCACTCAGACACTCCCACCTGTCTCACTCAGACACTCCCACCTGTCTCACTCAGACACTCCCACCTGTCTCACTCAGACACTCCCACCTGTCTCATTCAGACACTCCCACCTGTCTCACTCAGACACTCCCACCTGTCTCACTCAGACACTCCCACCTGTCTCACTCAGACACTCCCACCTGTCTCAGACGGAGGGACAGAAGAAAAAAGAGAGAGATTGAGAAAGTGATAGAGGCAGAGAATGAGAAAGAGATAAAAACAAACATAGAAATAAAGTAAGAAATCGAGGTACAGAGAGAGATAGACGGGGAGAAGAAGATGGACAGACATTGGGAGATAAAAAGTTCAATGGAAAAAGAGAAGAGATTAAGAGAGGAAGAAAGCGTGGGACACACATGCACACACACACACACACACACCATAACACATTTCCCACAATGCACCACAACGAGCCATTTAGTGCACTCGAACCACAAAGAAAAGTCCTCCCTCGCTCGCCTTTGTTTTTGTAGCTGAAGCATCAGCGTGGTGTTAATGCTAATGCTAATGCACTTAGCGCACTGTGGTGTAATTGCTCTGAGTGACTAACGCCGCTTTGTTCGATTTTAAAAAAAAAAGCTCTGAACGCTGAAGAGCTCGTCACTCGTCTGAACACGAACAGCTTTTATCGAACTGGCCACTGAATGTGAGCACATTACATTCTCGCTACCTACGCTCTCCGTCCCACTGTACTCCTCATCGGCACCATTAGCATATCAAACATTAGCATAGCAATCATTAGCATATCAAACATTAGCATATCAAAGAGGCAGCAAAATGTCAGCGTCCTCCATGTGAGTGCTTCAAACCTCCCCGAACTCCCACAGAACTCCGCTTTTATTACTGATGTATGATAATAAAGCTAAAATGTTTATGATTGAAACTAATTTCCACGTAGAGTCTGGTACACGATTTCAGCATTTTATAAACGTTATCTTTTTTAAACGGTTGCAGATTAAAGCGTGGAGCTGACGGATAATGATGTCATAATAACCGGTACAGCTGCAGACCAATCCGCAGCCTCGATTCAGACGCGCGACCCTCATCCACTCTTCCATCCTTTCTTTTCAATCATCATTTCTTTAATCTGTACATAAATTTGTTCTATATTTTTACTTTCTTTTTTTATCCTTCTGTCCGGTTCTTTCTTTCTTTTTCTGTCTTTTCCATCATTCTCCATAGCGTTCTTTACCCTTTCTTTTCATCCTTTTCTTTATTCTATCTGTCTTTATTTTTTTCTTTCTTTCTTTTCACTCGCTTTCTTTCTTACATCGCTTTTTTCTTTTTTCTCGTCACTTCTTTAGTGATACACCACAAAAAAGGTCAAAGGTCATACTGTGTGAGTTTTGATTAATTTTTTTTTTAAAACAACAATAACAAGTCTCAGAATGTGTGTGTGTGTGTGTGTGTGTGTGTGTGTGTGTGTACCTGGGCCACGTGGATGAACTTGCTGATGACGTCGGCTCTGTGTTGTGGTGTGAGTTTACTGAGGACCATCAGCTGAACCCACTGAGACACGCCATTAAACAGAGCAATGGAACGTTCCAGTGTGGGGTTATCCATCACACAGCCGTTCACCACGTAGCTCTGATAGTCTGTGAACTGAGCACACACACACACACACACACACACACACACACACACACACACACACACACTTTTTAAACCCATATTTATTAAAGAACAACACATCATCCTTTTTATCCGTTTATAGTTACATATAATGTTGGTGAAGCGAGTGAGTTCCTGTTGTCACTTACGTTATAGCAGCTATAAACACTCGCTCCCTCACCATCCCTCTCTTTATTCTCTCTCTCTTTATTCTCTCTCTCATTATTTTCTCTATTCTCTCTCTATATTCTCTCTCTTTAATCTCTCTCTTTATTCCCTCTCTTTATTCTCTCTCTCATTATTTTCTCTATTCTCGCTTTATATTCTCTCTCTTTAATCTCTCTCTCTCTATTCTCTCTCTTCACGTTAATACGACCAAAAAAAAATCGTGTTACCGAGAAACCGTAAAGAAGCATAAACTCCTCTGTCCTGCTGAATATGTCGGAAAATGTAAAGTTACAGCTTAACCTCTGACACTGGAGACTCCTTCCATAAATATTACATAAACGTCTCATTACCCTGGAGAACACTTATTACCGTGTTAATGATTTTGTAATCTGTTTATTATCAGCGAAGCGGCCGCCGTACACGTCCCTGTGACCGAGCCGTTACTATAGAAACAATAACGTATTAATTTCAGAACGAGCGCGTTAATATAAACCCGCGGTACTGTCAGAGCCGCGGTTATACAGAACTAATCACCGCCTTCTGACCAATCACAGTCCAGAACTGAGCAGCGATGGGGTGTGAATATTGTTCTTAGATTCTTGTGTTTGGAGCAGCAAGCACTCACTTGATTGAGTGTGTTAGTAGGTAAAATGTTTTGGAGGTCACACACACACACACACACACACACACACACACACACACACACACACTCACACTCACACGCCAGCGTTATTGGAAAATGAGTGTTATCTCCTGTTTCGATGTTGGACCAAGTTGTGCTTCATCAGTGGAAAGTCTGTATCAGAGCTGATAACCAACACATGAGGTCACTTTTAATGGAAAATACAAACGCAGCTCCGGCACACAGTACATCTCTATTATTATTCTTATTATTATTATTATTATTATTATTATTCCCTGATTATAATTCAGTTATGCATATTAAAGCACATTAAGGAGCTATAGTTTGTGAATACAGCCTTCATTACCACCTTAAAGCTACTTGATGGATAAACTCTGCTCGTGTAGTACAGCGTATTGGAAATAAAGATGATTGTAAAAGTGTGTAATTAGTGGTCTCATTCTGCTCCCTCAGGGCAGGGTGCGTTTACTTTTGCTACACTATGTTACATTTATACTCGCCTTCCTGTATAAGAATCATTTTGTGTGTTTAATATTCCATTATGCTAGAAAATCAAAGAAGGTGCTCATTATACAACACTGACAAAGAGCTCTTATGTATATACACACACACACACACACACACACACACACACACACACATTCCTATCTCAGTGTTTCCACAGGTGCACTCTTTCCCACTTGATGTGAGGTATTTATTTTTCCCCTGACACTTACTGATATCCTGCGGATGGATTTGTACTCGAGGAAGGTGAGGTGCTCGGCCAGCTCCATCGGCTCCAGGTGATCGAACAGCAGCGACGCTTTGCCCTTCTTCACCTGCTTCTTCCTCTGCGTCAGCTTCCTCATCCAGTCGTATGATGGGCTGTGTGTGTGTGTGTGTGTGTGTGTGTGTGTGTGTGTGTGTAAAATTGAGGTCAATTAGGATTCATTTGCATGTTGATTTTAGTTTCAATGAAATTTAGCATTACTACTTAACATGACATCATGGAGCGTGCACATCCCCAGGGTCCTACGTTCCCCAGATTCACTGGGTCTTATATAACATCATGGCTGCTTTTGTGGTTGAGGTTAACAAAGGTCATCGTTAAGTGACCTTTCGGTGGCAGAATAAGGGCCTGAATCAGAATCCTAGAAT
>NC_071263.1:30831034-30833534 GCF_023375685.1 Ictalurus furcatus
ATGACCTTTAGGCCACTCTGAGCTCAATGAGTTTTAATCAATCCCATCGGATCATCTTCTCTCCTCCTGCTGTAAGAGCGTCTCAAACCCTCGAGGTTTGATTAGCGCTGTGGAAGGAGAACAAAAGGTCAACTGAGATATCTTTCAGCAGATGACAGGTCTCTTTTTTCATCTCTTCAGTTCAGCCATATTTGATCTTATGAGTTTGTATTTGATAAACGAGCTGCACAAGCAGAAAGATGCAGCAAAACCAGGGCAGTAAATCTGTTTCTAGCCTTCTTTTAGCTTCATAGTAAACAGGCTGTGAGTGTCTCGTGTGTGTGTGTGTGTGTGTGTGTGTGTGTGTGTGTGTGTGTGTGTGACGATTTTACACAGATGGCGTGTGATCACTTTGGCCCAATGAACTGAAAGAAATAACGATCACTTCTACACCATGAGCAGTGACTCAGTAATAAGCAACATTTGTACTGTTTAATAGTACTACTAACTTTTTTTATAATAGCACCAAACCAAAACGTTAATAATAAATAATAAATATTTTAATTTGAATATATTTTAAACTGTGTAGAATCCAGAGCTTAAGTGTTTGTTTAACATCCAGCAAAAAAAAAAAAAAAAAACACAGGATGAAATCTGTGATAAAAACAACAGCTCTAAAAAAACCAGAACTCACTGATATTAATGATCTGAGCCTGTTCTAATGGGCGGGACCTAATATTCTAATGAGCATTTTTGATTGACAGTTGTCTGTCTGAGCCTGTGCCTGTGGTCACACAAGCAGAGAATCATGGGGTTTAGGGCTGAAGGGGTACTGGGTTGTAAGATTAGGGTTTAGAGGTGTAGGGGTTAGGGGTTTAGGGGTATTGGGTTGTAGGGGTTTAGGGGTGTAGGGGTATTGTGTTGTAAGATTAGGGTTTAGGGATGTAGGGGTATTGGGTTGTAGGTGTTTAGGGGTGTAGGGGTATTGTGTTGTAAGATTAGGGTTTAGGGATGTAGGGGTATTGGGTTGTAGGTGTTTAGGGGTATTTGGTTGTAGGGGTATTGTGTTGTAAGGGTTTAGGGGTGTAGGAGTATTGTGTTGTAAGTATTTAGGGGTGTAGGGGTATTGGGTTGTAGGGGTATTGGGTTGTAGCGATTTAGGGGTTTTAGGGGTATTTGGTTGTAGGGATATAGGATTGTGGGGTATTGGGTTGTAGGGGTGTAAGGGTATTGGGTTGTAGAGGTGTAAGGGTGTAGGGGTTTAGAGGTATTTGGTTGTAGCGGTGTAGGGGTTTAGGGGTATTGGGTTGTAGGGGTGTTGGGGTTTAGGGGTATTTGGTTGTAAGGGTGTTGGGGTTTAGGGGTTTTGGGTTGTAGGGGTGTTGGGGTTTAGGGGTGTTGGGTTGTAGCGATTTAGGGGTTTAGGGGTATTTGGTTGTAAGGGTGTTGGGGTTTAGGGGTTTTGGGTTGTAGGGGTGTTGGGGTTTAGGGGTATTTGGTTGTAAGGGTGTTGGGGTTTAGGGGTATTTGGTTGTAGGGGTGTTGGGGTTTAGGGGTATTGGGTTGTAGGGGTGTTGGGGTTTAGGGGTATTTGGTTGTAAGGGTGTTGGGGTTTAGGGGTTTTGGGTTGTAGGGGTGTTGGGGTTTAGGGGTATTGGGTTGTAGGGGTTTAGGGGTTTAGGGGTATTTGGTTGTAGCGGTGTAGGGGTTTAGGGGTATTGGGTTTTAGGGGTGTTGGGGTTTAGGGGTATTTGGTTGTAAGGGTGTTGGGGTTTAGGGGTTTTGGGTTGTAAGGGTGTTGGGGTTTAGGGGTTTTGGGTTGTAGGGGTGTTGGGGTTTAGGGGTGTTGGGTTGTAGCGATTTAGGGGTTTAGGGGTATTTGGTTGTAAGGGTGTTGGGGTTTAGGGGTTTTGGGTTGTAGGGGTGTTGGGGTTTAGGGGTATTTGGTTGTAAGGGTGTTGGGGTTTAGGGGTATTTGGTTGTAGGGGTGTTGGGGTTTAGGGGTATTGGGTTGTAGGGGTGTTGGGGTTTAGGGGTATTGGGTTGTAGCGATTTAGGGGTTTAGGGGTATTTGGTTGTAGGGGTATAGGGTTGTAGGGGTATTGGATTTTAGGGGTTTAGGTTTAGGTAGTGTCATGGCTTGGGCTTGCATGGCTGCTTCTGGAACATTCTGACTGATCTTTATTGATCATGAACTCATGATGGAGCAGCAGAATGAATTCAGAACTTTACAGGAACATTCTGTCTGCAGATTTACAGAGAAACGCATCCGAATGAATCAGGAGGAACTTCATCATGCAGCAAGACAACGATCCAAAACACACTTCCACCTCAACACAGGACTTCATCAGGGGGAAAGTGGAAGGTTTTAGACTGGACAAGTCCATCACCAGACCTTCACCCAACTGATCAGCACCTCACCTCCTGAAGAGGAGACTGAAGGGAGAAACCCCCCGAAACAAACAACTACTGAAAGAAGCTGCAGGAGAAACCTGGAGAAGCTTCACAGAAGAAGAAACCT